>NC_069504.1:30066668-30366668 GCF_027579735.1 Bombina bombina
TGTCTGTCGCACTATACGGCAGCACTAAAAACTGCAAAGTGCAGTTGTTTTTTATTAAGAAAAAAAAATGATATAAAAAAATAAAATATACTTTATTTTGGAGTCAATTAGAGCACTTTTAGAAAATGAACCAGAGATGAATTGCTACTGCGAGCTTGCGGTAGCAATAACCAGTCACTTGTAATGGCTGCTTACTTATCGCACCCCCGCAAATGAATTTGCCCGTTTATAGGCGTACGACTAATTAGCGCTCCTAGCCCTAAATCTACTGTATAAAGTCTAACACTTGTATTGTTTGAAAGCTTTAATAACCTAAACGAGGGGGATACAGAATAATACTGTTAGAAAAACATGACTTTTTTGGATATGCAAACTACGCACTAGATTACCATCAAGTTTAAATTCTGAACATGATGATTCATTTTTGGGGACAGTGCGGATATAGGTTGAATGTAATATCGTGTTTTATTTAATCCTTGTTTGCTGATACCTTATGTAATAAATAAAACTTACAGTATCATGTTTTTGACTTAGATTTAAACTCAGCATTATGTACCTAAGTAGCAATAAATCCTATCACACTTATGTTGTAAAGCACAGGGTTATTGTGTGTTTTTATCATTATCCAATAGCGATTGTTTTAGCTCAATATATTGTGACACAGGTATAGTAAGAGAGTACTATGATTATAGCTCTCCACCAAAACGCGTCAGACCCGGTCCACGGTGCTGGCGTGCAGAGTGATCTTCTTGTGAAGTGTTTTGTATCATGCTTTGAACTTTGAGCATGAAATAAACATTGAACTTTTTACTGTGGGCCTTTCTTCTGTTGAATTGCTGCATATCTGTCATGTTCTTACCTGCATGAGTACACCTTTAAGCAGTGCTTACTTAAACCTACTCCTCCCCCTTCCAGGTGCCAATTAATGTTAGTGTATAGTGTGCAAACTTCTGAGTAGCTGCTTGTTCTAACCTCCTGGCTAACTGAATTATTCCTTCCAAAATAAGGATTACAATTATACTTGGTTGTGTAAGCGTTGATACTTGCGTGCACTCAGCAGTGTCCACCACAGAGGCAGTTTCACTTTGCGGATCGTCTTCCTTTAAGACCTCCACAATATGCAAAGCCTGTCGTCACTGCCCGTATCCTGAGTCCGATTAAACACTATAGGAATCCGCACAAAGGGAGCTTGTTCAGCTCAAACATCAACTGGTTTCTAGCGTTTAAATGTTCTTAGGCAAGACACGTGACTGTAGTTGTCCAATGGCCAATGCGCATTTCACCCCCTTGGGAACTGTTGCTAGGGCTCTGATCAGGGTTTAGATTTTTAGCACTAACATGTATAGATATTTAGCCCCAAAATACTGCCTAGTGCAGTAAATGTATTAAATAATAAAGATGCTGCTATCTTTATTTTTTAATAATCTACACTAGGCTGTATTTTAGGGGCATTTGGAGCACATTTAGCAAGCTTGCGATAACAATAACCAGACACTTGTAAAGGCTGAATAATTATCGCACACCCACAAATGGGCAAATTTGCCTGTTTGCGGGCACTATAATTTAGCGCTCCACTTGTAACCTAGACCTATGTTTGCTATTAGAGTATCGCATGTACATCACTTTTGTTATTTTCTTACAAAGGGATTTTTACTTTTTTTGTTACTCAAATCACACTTGTATGCAGTGTATGGAACTGAAATACCATCATTATAATGGCCATTTATGTTAGCAAATAGAAGTTTGTATGCTTAAAACTGTTATAATACTATATAAAACTTTTCAGTGCACTGTATCATAATTCCATATTTGTGGTTCAAGGGAAAATTAATTATACAAATGATTCATTCTGATTGGTTAAGGAATGTATGCCTTGCATTATTAATCCGAATACCTAAACCTGCAAAGGGATTACACACATAGGTAGCGCCCCGCTCGTAATTTATCACCTCAACATGATACAGTTGCTGATTGGCAGCTACATGCAGCTGCCGGTCTGATTGGCTGATCAGTTGATTTCTGCTCAGGACCAATGCCTTCTGCCCTCAAGCAGGACTTTATTTATGCAGTGGTAAAACAAATGTGGGTTAAGTAAAATCTTGTGGTTGTTGTCAGTAGATAATGATTTCTGAATGTCGGTCTGTATTGTCAGTGCATTTTTTCCAATGCTTCTAATGGTTGGCTAATACCTTAAATACAAAAAATGGCTATTTAGTGGGTTTAATTATTACAAAACAGGTTGTTAAAGTGTGTAGTGTAGTTTTATAGTGTGTGCAATTAACCTGTTCTGCTCTTAAACCACAGAGAGATGTGTTTGTCTCTTTAAGGGATTTGAGCATTATGGGTATTGTGGGCATGTGTGCTTGTCGGGTTATGGATTGTTTATTACTGTAAAAGTGCTTATTATTAGATATGTGCTGCACTGAATAATTTGTTTCAGGCTAATCAATTGAAACGTATAATCTGGAAAATTAGTTTTTCCGAATTTTTTGTTTACTTCACCGTTTGGTATTAGTTTAGTTTAACCCTTTGAGTGCTAAGCACTTTCCCACCTGGGTGCTAAGATTTTTTAAGTTTTTTTTATTTTTTGAACAACATTTTTTTAACTTTTTTTTTTCCAGACTCCCAAGACTTACACTGTTGGAAAGGCGATTACCTTTCCAATGGTGGGTCTTGAGGGTCTGTAGCTGCTTAGATGCCGGAGATACAGGCTTCTAAGCAGCATGCCCCCTGCTCCTATACTTAACATTGTTAAGTATAAATAAGGTTTCGCGGTGACATCATCACGTAATTGCGCCTGACATCACCACGCAAAATGGGAAGCCCCGGTGATGCCTGTCACTCTACAGGTACGATCGCCCGGGTAGGAGCGTGTAGGAGCCCCCAGATCTCCCTCAAGGTGGGAGAGTGCTAGTGACGTCATTAGCACCAGAGCGGGAAACTCTGTGATGGCTCAGAGCCGTCATTAGCTCTCAAAAGGTTAAAACAAAGCAAATACTGAATATTCTGTAACATTTATTATGAAAATGTCTCATAAGCTGATAATTATCCAGTGATATATTTGTGATCAACCATATAGTTATTTAACAGGAAGAGCTTGATATTTTTGCATAAATGACCCTTTAGTAAAAAATACATCTAAATAGATTAGACTGACATTATTAATATTGAATGAAATAGTCATTTTATTTGTGCAGTAAGTGTGCAGAACTACAGTGTCTCTCCTCATACAAAATGCACTGAATACAGTTTTACGTAACAAGCTAAGTCTCCCCTAAACTCACATCAGAAAACAACAGTATATATATATATATATAGTTTGTATCTTACTTCTGAGCTTTTTAACCCCTTGGTTGTCGGAGAGGTCTAACCTAAAGCAAATTACTGCATTCTACTCCCTCTCGGGCAGTCAGGGGTTAATGTCATATTTGTGGCAAGTGGTGAAAGACAGCAATGACAGCCTGGTGCAGTAACATAAAACGCAGCATTTAGCAGCAGCAGCTAGGGGTCTGTTTCTTGTCTATCACCGTTATACATGATTAGAGGCGTCAGTTTTTCTAAACTTTTTTTTATTTGTTATTAGTTGTCCTGTGGATATAAAAAGTCTACACACCCCTGTTAAAATGTCAGGTTTCTGTGATGTAAAGAAATGAGACAAAGATAAATCATTTCAGAACTTTATCCACCTTGAATGTGACCTATAAACTGTACAACTCAATTGAAAAACAAACTGAAATCTTTTAGGTAGAGGGTAGAAAAAATATAAAAATAAAATAATACTTTGTTGAAGCACCTTTTGATTTTATTACAGCACTCAGTCTTTTTGGATATGAGTTTTTCAGCATGGCACATTTTGACTTGGCAAGATTTGCCCACTCTTCTTTGCAAAAACACTCTAAATCTGTCTGATTGCGAGGGCATCTCCCGTGCACAGCCCTCTTCAGATCACTCCACAGATTTTCAATCGGATTCAGGTCTGGGCTCTGGCTGGGCCATTCCAAAACTTTAATCTCCTTCTGGTAAAGCCATTCCATTGTTGATTTGGATGTATGCTTTGGGTCGTTGTCATGCTGAAAGATGAAGTTCCTCTTAATTTTAGCTTTCTAGATGAAGCCTGAAGGTTTTGTGCCAATATTGTCTGGTATTCAGAACTGTTCATTATTCCCTCTAGCTTAACTAAGGCCCAAGTTCCAGCTGAAGAAAAACAGCCCCAAAGCATGATGCTGCCACCACCATGCTTCACTGTGGGTATGGTGTTTTTTTGGTGATGTGCAGTTTTGATTTTCCACCAAACATATCTTTTGGAATTATGGCCAAAAAGTTAAACTTTGGTTTCATCAGACCAGAACACCCTTTCCCACATGCTTTTGGGAGACTTTAGATGTGTTTTTGCAAAATGTAGCCGGGCTTGGATGTTTTTCTTCGTAAGAAAAGGCTTTTGTCTTGCCACTCTACCCCATAGCCCAGACATATGAAGAATACGTGCGATTGTTGTCACATGCACCACACAGCCAGTACTTGCCAGATATTCCTGCAGCTCCTTTAATGTTGCTGTAGGCCTCTTGGTAGCCTCCCAGACCAGTTTTCTTCTCGTCTTTTCATCAATTTTGGAGGGACGTCCAGTTCTTGGTAATGTCACTGTTGCACCATATTTACTTCACTTGATGATAACGGTCTTCACTGTGTTCCATGGTATATCTAATGCCTTGGAAATTCTTTTGTACCCTTCTCCTGACTGATACCTTTTAACAATGAGATCCCTCTGATGCTTTAGAAGCTCTCTGCGGACCATGGCTTTTGCTGTAGGATGCGACTAAGAAAATTTCAGGAAAGACCAAATAGAGCAGCTGAACTTTATTTGGGGTTAATCAGAGACACTATAAATGATGGTAGGTGTATGCCGACTCCTATTTAACATGGTTTTGAATGTGATTGCTTAATTCTCAACACAGCTACATCCCCAGATGTAATGCAACCACATTATTTTAGTTGTTTTTTTTTGTTTTCTTCCCTCCACCTTAAAGATTTCAGTTTGTTTTTCAATTGAGTTGTACAGTTTATAGGTCACATTAAAGGTGGAAAAAGTTCTGAAATGATTTATCTTTGTCTCATTTTTTGACATCACAGAAACCTGACATTTTAACAGGGGTGTGTAGACTTTTTATATCCACTAGATATCAGTAATTATAGGGATATAAACTCAAAGCCAAACACTATATTAAAAGGACATAAAACCCAAAAATGTATTTTGTGATTCAGACAGAACATTCCATTTTAACAAAGTTTCAAATTTACTTCTATTACATAGGTATATGTGTTTATATGTGCATATATGTATTTACAGAGATAGATACACATAAAAACACATAAATACATATATACACATATAAACACATAAATACATATATACACATATAAACACATAAATATATATATACACATACATACATATGTACACATATATAGGCATATATACATATATATAAGTTTATATATACATATATATAAGTTTATACGTAAATTGACATTAAAAAAGTTTTTCGCACAGCAAAATATGCTTCCCTCCAGTACTTTAGACAATATGTCTGACCTATGTCCTTTGGAAGTTTCACCTATTGATCTGTCATTTGACAGCATTCTCCAACCTCTAGTTCAACTTGTCCCAAGCTTCCTCAAAGATACCAAACATCTTTTGAATCTATTGGATAAGGAAAACTGGTCTCAGGATAATGTGTGGCTTACTGTGGATGTTGTCGGGCTATACTCGGCCATTCCACATAGTTTGGGCCTACAAGCTATAAGATTTTTCCTGGACAGGTTTAGTAATTATTCAGTGGATTTTAAGATATATGTCATTGATGTGATAGAGTTTTTACTCAATCACAATTATTTTCTTTTCGAAAATGAGTTTTTCCTCCAGAAACGTGGAACAGCTATGGGGGCAAAATTTGCCCCCTCCTACGCCAACCTGTTTATGGGTTGGTGGGAGCTGTTCCACGTTTATGGACAGGAAAACTTTTTTCGTCAATGTATCAAATTCTACAGGCGTTACATTGACGATTTGCTCTTTATCTGGGTAGGTACAGCTCAAGAAGCAGATGAGTTTGTTGCATCACTTAATGTAAACAGATGTGGTTTGAGTTTCACGCATACTTGTGATCCTATAGATTCCATATCTTGATCTTAAACTCATAGGTGATTCATGCAACAGTGCCATCATTACTGAGCTCTACTCTAAACCAATTAAGTCCAATGCCCTTTTGCATGCAAAGAGTTTGCATCCCAAGAGCACAGGCTTTGGTATGATAAAGGGTGAATTTATCAGGTTAAAACGAAATTGCTCCAATAATGAAACTTTCTTGTTAGAGAGTGCTTTGTTGAAACAAAAATTCATTGAATGAGGGTATGAAATGTCTGTGATAGAAAAAGCTATATCACAGATACAAGCTTTGGACAGGTCAGTCCTCTTAAAGGACAAACCTAGGGCTAGGTCTGACAAACTAGTTACACAAGATGACAAAATAATCTTTAGTACAAGATTTAGTAGACAATATGATTCTATAATTAAGATTGTCAAACAGAATTTACCCATACTTATGGGAGATGCACTTTGAATCCTATTGTTAAAAAAGGTTTTCGTTTCGTCTCACGACGCAATCAAACCTTAGGGAACCGCTTGTCACCTAGCATGATTCGTGGCCAGGTTCAAAAAGGCAACTGGTTGATGATCAAAGGTCACTTTAAATGTGGTAAAACCAATTGCAAAGCTTGCGGTCATGTTATGGTTACTAAACAGTTCCAATCCTGTGTCATCCAAAGAATATACAATTTGGAACATTTTTCCAATTGTAGGAATAAATATGTTGTCTATTTGGTCAGATGCCAATCATGTAACCTACAGTACGTAGGTATGACTACTAGGGAAGCCCGAGAGAGGATTAGGGAACATCTCAATGATATTTCTAACATTTCTCCATGTTCAGCATTGGCAGAACACTTTATTGTCAAACATGACTGTAAGGTGGATACATTCAAATGGCTTGTGATTGAACAAATCCGTTGTCCCCAAAGAGGGGGAAATCTGGATGAAATTCTTTCCAAAAGAGAAGCCTTTTGGATTTTTGTTCTGAGAACGAGAGTACCCTTAGGCTTTAATATTGATTCAGACATTATCAACGTCTGGACATAGGATCCTAGATTCTTTAGGTTGCACAGGTTAGACAGATTATAGATAATGAGATAAAAGAAGGCGCCAACATAGTGCAGATATCAATGGGGTAGGACACGCAATACATGTAAATCAATATACTCACAGGATTTCAGACACTTGATAAGTGTCACAAAAGCCTCCTGGACCCTCAGAGTCGTCCAGCTAACTCCCACTCCACTGTGGTAGAAAGAATCCGCTCATATCTACCGGCTGTAATGGCTCCGCTATTGGTCTCAGCTCCAGACTGTGTTCCAAATTGACAGACCTGTGGCCAGCTCAGGATATACAAATGCGGTCAGTGCTCTCCGGTGAGGAGTCAAAAGGCAAGACAACTCAAAAGTTGGTGATGTAATGGCAAGATCAAGTTTTACCAGTTAAGTCTGGAGCTGAGACCAATAGCGGAGCCATTACAGCCGGTAGATACGAGCGGATTCTTTCTACCACAGTGGAGTGGGAGTTAGCTGGACGACTCTGAGGGTCCAGGAGGCTTTTGTGACACTTATCAAGTGTCTGAAATCCTGTGAGTATATTGATTTACATGTATTGCGTGTCCTACCCCATTGATATCTGCACTATGTTGGCGCCTTCTTTTATCTCATTATCTATCTAGTTACTCGCCCTGGGTCACCAACAGGGATCGTTTGAAGAAGCTGCTTGCCACCTGTGACTTGGACATTATCCCTAATATATTCAAATATAATAGGACTTTGTGTTTGGGACTGTCTCATTTATATATCTCAACAACATCTTGTCCACTATATGTCTCATACTATGTATTTCATTGCTATATCAACCTATTCGTTAATGAGTTTTCTATAACCCATTATTAACGTATTATTACTATATTATCCTTTATTTATCTGCATAGGAACTATTACATCTGGTTCCAGTCTCTTATCAATTGTTTTCTGATAGTCACTTATTTAGTTAACCACTTTTTATATATATATAGCAGTCATTTGACCGTTGGCGCACTGATTATCTTTTTATATTTCTCTAGACAGATTATAGCACAGTATCTGTATTTATGAGATTTAATTTAATACGAGTTGGTAGTGATATAGATGGATAGCATTTATTATTATTGTTTCTATTGCTCTCATCTTGGTCCAGTTGTTGGGAGGACATGAGAATGGGGTCGACTCTATGTTTTATGTGAGAGTGAATTGAAGGGTGTTTATTTAATTCTAATTTTTGGCTTTATCTATCCACCCTCTCTCCAATGCCGCTAAAACTTGAAGACCTAGTTTTTCTCTTTTCCCAAAACTTAGCAATATGAACAATGTTTTACACAATAATAATGATTTTTCTTTATTTATATTGGAATAAAGAATTTAGTGCTATTTAGTATTTGCACCTCTTCTGATGAGGGTATACATTCATACCATTACTAGTATACAGGAAGCAGTATGAACCTTGGTTTAGGAAACTTTACAACTTATATATTAAGGAACATGTTTTGTTGCAATTTATTATCACTGTGTTCTAACTGTGTTAAAACTTGAGGACTCAGTATTTCCCTTTTCCCACACACTGCAACATGAACACTGATATTTAGTATTAGCACCTTTTTTGATGAGAGTATATATTAATAGGATTATGAGTATATAAGGGGCAATATTAATATTGGTTTAAGAAAAAAAAAATTCTCTTCATAGAGCATATAATACATTACATTAATACTAAGTATATAAGATGTTCGAATTAGGTCATGCTGTTTATTGTTATCCTATAAATCATCATGTTTAACCACTTTTAGCATATCTTTTTCTAGGGGTTAAATATCCAGAGGGAGTTCTCTCAGTATCAGTCAGTAAATTGTTCAATCTACCAATCAACCAATCAGCACTGACCTTAGGGTATATACATGCTTAGCATTATATGGTATACAGGTCACAGATGAAGGAGTGAGCCGAAACGCGTCTGCCCGTCCTTGCCTACATGTAGTTTGTTTTATGTTATAATTTTCTTTTATCTTTTCATGTGTTGACCACAATAAAGGTGCTTTTTGTTTTGTACCTTCCGCCTGAGACCCGCTTTTTTATATATATAAACATATATACACATATAAACACATACAGAAATAGATACACATATAAACACATACATACATATTTACACATTTATAGGCATATATACAAAACATATATACACATATAAACACATACATACATATGTACACATATATAGATATATATATATATAACTGCATTGCAGCCCTTTACAGTTAAGAAGATGAAAACAGGAAAGATCATATTTATGCAACAAAGTTTCAAATGTACTTCTATTATCAAATTTGCTTCATTGATCATCTGTGTTGAAGAGATGTGTCCATAGGTATATGTGTTTATATGTGCATATATGTATTTACAGACATAGATACATATATAAACACATACATACATATATACACATATAAACACATACATTTGCTTCATTGATCATCTGTGTTGAAGAGATGTGTCCATAGGTATATGTCTTTATATGTGCATATATGTATTTACAGACATAGATACGCATATAAACACATAAATACATATATACACATAAATACATATATACACATATAAACACATACATACATACACATATAAACACATACATACATATGTACACATATAAACATATGTATGTATGTGTTTGTATGTGTTTATATAAACATATACATGCATACACATATAAACACATATATACACATACATATACACATAAATACATATATACACATATAAACACAGACATAGATACACATATAAACACATACATACATATGTACACATATATAGGCATATATACACATATAAACATATACAGACATAGATACACATATAAACACATACATACATATGTACACATATATAGGCATATATACATATATACACATATAAACACATACATACATATGTACACATATATAGTCATATATACATATATACACATATAAACATATACATACATATGTACACATACATAGACACATATAACTTCATTGCAGCCCTTTACAGTTAAGAAGATGAAAACAGGAAAGATCATATTTATGCAATTCCATTTTAACAAAGTTTCAAATTTACTTCTATTATCAAATTTGCTTCATACTCTTGATAATCTGTGTTGAAGAGATGTGTCCATAGGTATATGTCTTTATATGTGCATATATGTATTTACAAACATAGATACGCATATAAACACATAAATACATATATACACATAAATGCATACACATATAAACACATACATACATATATACACATATAAACACATACAGACATAGATACACATACATACATATGTACACATGTATAGACATATATACACATATAAACACATACATACATATGTACACATAAATACATATATACACATACATACATACACATATAAACACATACATACATATATAAACATATAAACACATACATACATATGTACACATGTATAGACATATATACACATATATAGGCATATATACATATATACACATATAAACACATACATACATATGTACACATAAATACATATATACACATACATACATACACATATAAACACATACATACATATATACACATATAAACACATACATACATATAAACACATACATACATATGTACACATGTATAGACATATATACGCATATAAACACATAAATACACATAAATACATATATACACATACATACACATATAAACACATACATACATATATAAACATATAAACACATACAGACATAGATACACATACATACATACATATGTACACATGTATAGACATATATACGCATATATAGGCATATATACATATATACACATATAAACACATACATACATATGTACACATATATGGGCATACAGGGAGTGCAGAATTATTAGGCAAGTTGTATTTTTGAGGATTAATTTTATTATTGAACAACAACCATGTTCTCAATGAACCCAAAAAACTCATTAATATCAAAGCTGAATAGTTTTGGAAGTAGTTTTTAGTTTGTTTTTAGTTATAGCTATTTTAGGGGGATATCTGTGTGTGCAGGTGACTATTACTGTGCATAATTATTAGGCAACTTAACAAAAAACAAATATATACCCATTTCAATTATTTATTTTTACCAGTGAAACCAATATAACATCTCAACATTCACAAATATACATTTCTGACATTCAAAAACAAAACAAAAACAAATCAGTGACCAATATAACCACCTTTCTTTGCAAGGACACTCAAAAGCCTGCCATCCATGGATTCTGTCAGTTTTTTGATCTGTTCACCATCAACATTGCGTGCAGCAGCAACCACAGCCTCCCAGACACTGTTCAGAGAGGTGTAATGTTTTCCCTCCTTGTAAATCTCACATTTGATGATGGACCACAGGTTCTCAATGGGGTTCAGATCAGGTGAACAAGGAGGCCATGTCATTAGATTTTCTTCTTTTATACTCTTTCTTGCCAGCCACGCTGTGGAGTACTTGGACGCGTGTGATGGAGCATTGTCCTGCATGAAAATCATGTTTTTCTTGAAGGATGCAGACTTCTTCCTGTACCACTGCTTGAAGAAGGTGTCTTCCAGAAACTGGCAGTAGGACTGGGAGTTGAGCTTGACTCCATCCTCAACCCGAAAAGGCCCCACAAGCTCATCTTTGATGATACCAGCCCAAACCAGTACTCCACCTCCACCTTGCTGGCGTCTGAGTCGGACTGGAGCTCTCTGCCCTTTACCAATCCAGCCACGGGCCCATCCATCTGGCCCATCAAGACTCACTCTCATTTCATCAGTCCATAAAACCTTAGAAAAATCAGTCTTGAGATATTTCTTGGCCCAGTCTTGACGTTTCAGCTTGTGTGTCTTGTTCAGTGGTGGTCGTCTTTCAGCCTTTCTTACCTTGGCCATGTCTCTGAGTATTGCACACCTTGTGCTTTTGGGCACTCTAGTGATGTTGCAGCTCTGAAATATGGCCAAACTGGTGGCAAGTGGCATCTTGGCAGCTGCACGCTTGACTTTTCTCAGTTCATGGGCAGTTATTTTGCGCCTTGGTTTTTCCACACGCTTCTTGCGACCCTGTTGACTATTTTGAATGAAACGCTTGATTGTTCGATGATCACGCTTCAGAAGCTTTGCAATTTTAAGAGTGCTGCATCCCTCTGCAAGATATCTCACTATTTTTGACTTTTCTGAGCCTGTCAAGTCCTTCTTTTGACCCATTTTGCCAAAGGAAAGGAAGTTGCCTAATAATTATGCACACCTGATATAGGGTGTTGATGTAATTTGACCACACCCCTTCTCATTACAGAGATGCACATCACCTAATATGCTTAATTGGTAGTAGGCTTTCGAGCCTATACAGCTTGGAGTAAGACAACATGCATAAAGAGGATGATGTGGTCAAAATACTCATTTGCCTAATAATTCTGCACTCCCTGTATATACACATATAAACACATACATACATATGAACACATATATAGGCATATATACATATATACACATAAACACATACAGACATAAATACACATATAAACACATACAGACATAGATACACATATAAACACATACATACATATGTAAACATGTATAGACATATATACACATATAAACACATACATACATATGTACACATAAATACATATATACACATGTATACACATATAAACATATACATACATACACATATAAACGCATATTTACATATATAGAGATGCGCCCCTTCAAAGTACTTGCAGACAAACCTTTATCATGGACTGTTGCCAATATGAAAGAAATGAATTTATCAGGCAAGTTCTTACATAAATTATGTTTTTAAGGGCAATGCAAAAGAGCTAAATGCCCTTTTAAGGGCGATGCCCATACAAATGCCCCTTTAGAGGCAATGGGTAGCTTAGGTTTTTTTTAGTTAGGTTTTTTATTTTGGGGGGTTGGTTGGTGGGGTTTTGCTGTTGGGGGGACTTTGTATTTTTGTACAGGTAAAAGAGCTGAAAATTATGTTTTCTTTCATGTAATTGGCAAGAGTCCATGAGCTAGTGATGTATGGGATAGAAATACCCAAGATGTGGGAGACCACAGAAGAGTCACTAGAAAGGGAGGGATAAAATAAAAACAGCTATTTCCGCTGAAAAAATTAAATCCACAAAAAAATAAGTCTATCTTATAAATTTCACATAAATTTAAAAAAAAAACTTAAATCATAAGCAGAAGAATCAAATTGAGACAGCTGCATGAAGAACTTTTCTACCAAAGACTGCTTCAGAATAAGCAAATACATCAAAATGGTAAAATTTTGTAAATGTATGTAAAGAAGACCAAAGAAGACCAAGTTGCTGCTTTGCAAATCTGATCAACCAAAGCTTCATTCTTAAAAGCCCAAGAAGTGGAGACTGATCTAGTAGAATGAGCTGTAATTCTCTGAGGCGGAGACTGTCCCGCCTCCAAATAAGCCTTGTGAATCAAAAGCTTTAACCAAGATGCCAAAGAATGGCAGAGGCTTTCTGACCTTTCCTAGGACCAGAAAAAACAACAAATAGACTAGAAGTCTACCTGAAATCTTTAGTAGCTTCAATATAATATTTCAAAGCTCTTACAAAATCCAAAGAATGTTAAGATCTTTCAAGAGTATTCTTGGGATTAGGACACAAGGAAGGAACAACAATTTCCCTACTAATGTTGTTAGAATTCAAAAGTCCGCAAAACAGCCTTATCCTTATGGAAAAACAGAAAAGGAGACTCACAAGAGAGAGCAGATAATTCAGAAACTCTTCTAGCTGAAGAGATAGCCAAAAGAAACAATACTTTCCAAGAAAGTAGTTTAATATCCAAACAATGCATAGGCTCAAAAGGAGGAGCCTACAAAGCCTTCAAAACCAAATTAAGACTCCAAGGAGGAGAGATTGATTTAACAACAGGCTTTATACGAACCAAAGACTAAACAAAACAGTGAATATCAGGAAGTTTAGCAAACTTTCTATGATATAAAACAGAAAGAGCAGAGATTTGTCCCTTCAATGTACTTGCAGACGAACCTTTATCCAAACCATCCTGCAGAAACTTGTCAGGTATCACATAACCAATATACCTTTAAGACCCAGTGCAGTCTCACTCCTTTCCCTATTTAAGGCTCCTCCTCATGATATCTCATTGCTTAGTATTGCAGTAATCTTTCCTAGATCCTCTGTGAACCTATGCCATCCTGTGAACGCTGTTCACAAACCTCTGAACTCCTGAGAAACTTAACATTGAAACTCCTATCTCTGTTGTCTTGTATTATTTTAAGGCAACTTATCGTTTTTCCTGTGTTCTATATTTAATGTTGAGAGGACTCTGCTTTATCTCTCTGCCGCACTCCGGTTCCAGCTACCGCTCTCCTTGCCTGTCAGCTCACAGCAGTGTTCTACGGGAACGCGGTGACGTCATCCGCCAGCTTCACATTACCGCTGATAGCAGCAGCTCCTATTCTCTGCTCACTTCCTCAGCTTGTGGCGAGTTTTGCTTCGCGCTCCTGCTTGGTAAGCACTGCTCTAGTTTGATCCTCTGAGCTACCGCAGAACATTGTATCTTTGCCTTACTCTCCTAAAAAGAAATCTAAACTTATATGAGTGCCAATATTATTTGTATATGTTCTGATCCTCTCACTTCCATAAGTTTTTCTCAGTGTGTGGCAGCCATATTTTGTTTTCTCTTGCAAGAGTCTGAATATTATAAACTTTAAACTGCATACAACTCTTATATCAGGATTGTTTTCAACTACCCCTGCTGCTTTATTTTTTCCTTCCACAGTGTCAACCCTGACACATGTGGCAGCCATAGGGGATATGTGGGAAACTGCACCTGTATATTAAATTGTATTTTGTGATTACTGAGTAATACATTGTTGCGCAGGATCACCATGTGTATCCCATACTATTCACTAATACAATACACCCTATTTAATAGTGTCATATCCTAGCAGTTGTGGTTCTAAAGCACCTGTTGTTACATTCTATTTCAAGCTCTTTAAATTTCAGTTCCCTTGACATACTCGTGACATAATACTAAGCCCACTAACATGGACCCAGCTGGGATGAATACACATATTCAGAACCTCACTCAGAGGGTTGATCTGCTTACAGAGGCCTTGAATACCCTCAAAGTGGAGAATGATACTATGAAAACTTACATCCGGGATGTTGTGGATAAAAGGGTCCCCTTACTGGAGCCCCAGGTTAGTACTCCAGAGAAATTTAATGGTGATCGCTCTCAATATAGGGATTTTAAGAATGCCTGTTTGCTCATGTTTTCTTTGAAACCCCATACCTATCCAAATGATAGAGCTAGAGTATTAACTGTTATTTCCTATTTGAGGGGTGAGCCACGCACCTGGGCTAACTCCTATTTCGAAAGTAACGATGAGATTCTTAATTCATTAGAAAATTTCTTTACTGCCATGGGTACCCTATACGAAGATCCATACAAACAGCTCACCGCAGAAAACGCTATGAGAAACTTAAAACAGAAGAAAAGAATAGTCGAAGACTATATTACAGACTTTAAAAAATGGGCCAAAGACTCACAGTGGAACAACCTGTCTCTGAGAAATCAGTTTAGGTTGGGCCTATCAGATGGCATAAAAGATGAGCTCTCTCGCACTGACTTACCCCAAACCCTAGAAGAATTGATGTCTCTCAGTATTACCATCGACAGGCGTCTTAGAGAGAGACAACAGGAACGCTCCTACCATGATAGCTATCCTAAAAAACAAAACATACCTGCTGTGAGTAAATCTTCTTCCGAACCTATGGATATAGGTTTCATTAAAGGCCCCCTTTCCTCCGAGGAGAAGATCAGGCGTAGGGCTAACAACTTATGTTTATATTGTGCCTGCGACAGTCACACTGTTAGAGATTGCCCATCCTTGCAGAAACAGAACAAGGGTAAGACTATCATTCAACCTTTTTGTTGTACCACTCAGCTCTTACCTGATCCATACTTACACTTGTCTCTTCTCTTGCAGTGGGACTCCCATCGGGTCAACGCTACCGCGATCATTGATTCGGGAGCAACAGCTTCCTATATTGATAGTGTATTTACTCAAAAAAATAAAATACCTGTAGTCAAAAAGAAGTCTCCTGTCTTATTAAGAGGTATTGACGGTACTCCTATCCCCACTGGTCCCGTCGAATATCAGACTATCCCTTTACTTATCACCTCCACCAGCCATCATAGGGAATATTTTACTTTTGATATCATTCCCTCTCCTATTGCACCTATTGTTTTAGGTATAAATTGGCTTTGTACTCATAACCCCCAAATAGATTGGAACTCACTTACCCTTGATTTCAATTCAAAGTTTTGTCTGTCTACTTGTTTCCCTGCAACTGTTCTTCATACATCTGCACTTCCTGAGGATCCTCAGATCCCTGCAGTTTACCAGGACTTTGCAGATGTTTTCAGTAAGGCAGAGTCTGAAAATTTACCACCCCATAGAAAATATGATTGCCCTATAGAGATCATTCCAGGGTCTGAAATCCCTACAGGGCATATCTATCCTCTATCCAATCCAGAACTCTTACATTTAAAGACTTACCTAGACGAAAACCTTAAAAAGGGTTTTATTCGCCCCTCTACCTCTCCAGCTAGTGCAGGAATTTTCTTCGTGAAAAATAAGGATGGTACTCTTAGACCCATTATCGATTATCGTCAACTTAACAAGGTTACTATAAAAAACCGTTACCCCTTACCCCTTATTCCTGAGTTAATAGAGAGGTTAGAGGGCGCAAAATTCTTTACCAAACTGGATTTGAGGGGTGCCTATAACCTCATCCGTATAAGAGCTGGCGATGAGTGGCTGACGGCATTTCGAACCCGATACGGTTTGTTCGAATATGTCGTCATGCCTTTTGGGCTCTGTAACGCGCCCGCAACTTTTCAGCACCTCATCAATGATATCTTTAGAGATATTTTAGATATTTTCATTGTTATATATCTTGACGATATTTTAATTTACTCCAAAACATTTGAAGAACATATCTCTCATGTTAGACAAGTACTTTCTAGACTAAGAGGTAACCACTTATATGCCAAGGCAGAAAAATGCCTTTTCAATACACAGTCTATATCCTTTCTCGGTTATGAGATTTCTCCCAAAGGTATCTGTATGGAAAACAAAAAGGTTGAAGCAGTCTTAAACTGGCCCATACCAAAAAGCGTACGTCAGGTTCAATCTTTTATGGGTTTTGCGAATTTTTATCGCAAGTTTATCAAAAACTTCTCTAAGATATCTCTACCTCTCACTACGCTGACAAAAGCTAATACATCGTTTAAGTGGACCCCACAAGCACAACAAGCTTTTGATTTACTTAAACAGATGTTCACTTCAGCTCCCATACTCCGTTTTCCTGATCCTAATTTACAGTTTGTACTGGAGGTAGACGCTTCCAACCATGCTATTGGAGCTGTTCTCTCACAGAGAGAGAGTTTGAAAAAACCCCTTCATCCTGTCGCCTTTTATTCTAGAACTCTAAACTCTGCAGAACAAAATTACCCTATTGGTGATAAAGAACTTTTAGCTATAAAACTGTCTTTAGAACATTGGCGACACCTTCTTGAAGGCACTCCAGTGCCAACACTCATTTATACGGATCACAGAAACCTCCAGTATTTAAAATCCACTAGAACACTCTCGGCCAGACAGGTTCGCTGGAATCTTTTTTTTTCACGCTTCAACTTTCTGATAACCTACAGACCAGCAACAAAAAACCAAAAGGCCGATGCCCTTTCGAGAATTGGAGGCCATCCTAGTTCTCCATCAACCCTTCGTTCAGTGATTCCAGAAAACAATTTCATCTCTTTTACAACAGATATCACACCCTTACTTAAAAAGGAACAAACTTTGGATTCCACAAAACCATCACAACTTCTACAAAAGAACTCTCAAGGTCTGTATACTCATGACACAAAATTGTATGTCCCTCCTACTCTCAGACCTTCATTTCTCCGATCTATTCATGACAGCTTTTTAGCTGGTCATCCAGGTTTGCGCAAAACGCAGGAATTGGCAAATAGGACCCACTGGTGGCCAACCATCTCTGCCGATGTCAGAAATTATGTAAGCTCTTGTGCAACCTGTTCTGTTTCCAAGAGGGATAAACATTCCCCTTATGGTCTCCTTTTACCTTTACCAACTCCAAAGAAACCTTGGGCTGAAATTGCCTTAGATTTCATCGTGGATTTACCTCTATCATCAAAAAACAATACTATATTAGTGGTTGTCGATCTATTCACGAAGATGTCTCATTTTATTGCTTTCCCCAAACTTCCTACTGCTCTAGAGACAGTTCACTTACTCATTGAACATGTTATTAAACTACATGGCTTACCCATATCTATACTCAGTGACAGAGGAACTCAATTCTCTAGTAAACTTTGGCACCAATTCTGCAAGACTTTCTCAGTTGAAAGGAAACTGACAACTGCCTATCACCCCCAATGCAATGGACAGACCGAGAGATGTAATCAATGGTTAGAACAATTCCTAAGATTATATTGTTCCAACAACCAAAATTCTTGGTCTGATTACCTCCCCTATGCGGAGTTTTGTTACAACAATACTATCCATTCCACCACTGGTATCACACCATTTTTTGCAAATTACGGCTTTCACCCAAACTTCCATTTATTTCAAAACTCTGCCACATCATCCCCCACTATATATGAGTTGTCTGACAACATATCAGCTAACTTCAAAACTATTGAATCTGCTATAAACAGCGCAAAAGAAGTATACAAACGGTATTATGACCGCCGTAGATGTCCTCCTCCTCAGTATAAGGAAGGTGACCTGGTTTGGCTCTCCACCAAACATTTACGTCTGAATACTCCTTCAAAAAAGATGTCTCCTCTATACATCGGTCCATACCCAGTATTACGTACCATAAATGCTAACGCAATACGTCTCAAATTACCATCTACCCTCAAAATTCATCCTACTTTCCACGTCTCGCTTATCAAGCCCTACAGAGAAGTTAGAGACCCCATTACTTCGGTAGTGCAACCACCAGTTACTATAGACCCTACTGTGGAGTACGAGGTACACACTATTTTGGATTCACGAATTAGACGTGGTCACCTAGAATACCTCATTCATTGGAAAGGATACTCGCACGATGAGGATTCCTGGGAACCAGCTTGCAACATTTCGGCTCCACGTTTAATTACACTTTTCCATCAGCGACATCCAGATCGCCCGAAGCTTTGAGCCCCAGAGTGGCTCCTTGAAGGGGGGATTCTGTCAGGTATCACATAACCAATATACCTTTAAGACCCAGTGCAGTCTCACTCCTTTCCCTATTTAAGGCTCCTCCTCATGATATCTCATTGCTTAGTATTGCAGTAATCTTTCCTAGATCCTCTGTGAACCTATGCCATCCTGTGAACGCTGTTCACAAACCTCTGAACTCCTGAGAAACTTAACATTGAAACTCCTATCTCTGTTGTCTTGTATTATTTTAAGGCAACTTATCGTTTTTCCTGTGTTCTATATTTAATGTTGAGAGGACTCTGCTTTATCTCTCTGCCGCACTCCGGTTCCAGCTACCGCTCTCCTTGCCTGTCAGCTCACAGCAGTGTTCTACGGGAACGCGGTGACGTCATCCGCCAGCTTCACATTACCGCTGATAGCAGCAGCTCCTATTCTCTGCTCACTTCCTCAGCTTGTGGCGAGTTTTGCTTCGCGCTCCTGCTTGGTAAGCACTGCTCTAGTTTGATCCTCTGAGCTACCGCAGAACATTGTATCTTTGCCTTACTCTCCTAAAAAGAAATCTAAACTTATATGAGTGCCAATATTATTTGTATATGTTCTGATCCTCTCACTTCCATAAGTTTTTCTCAGTGTGTGGCAGCCATATTTTGTTTTCTCTTGCAAGAGTCTGAATATTATAAACTTTAAACTGCATACAACTCTTATATCAGGATTGTTTTCAACTACCCCTGCTGCTTTATTTTTTCCTTCCACAGTGTCAACCCTGACACATGTGGCAGCCATAGGGGATATGTGGGAAACTGCACCTGTATATTAAATTGTATTTTGTGATTACTGAGTAATACATTGTTGCGCAGGATCACCATGTGTATCCCATACTATTCACTAATACAATACACCCTATTTAATAGTGTCATATCCTAGCAGTTGTGGTTCTAAAGCACCTGTTGTTACATTCTATTTCAAGCTCTTTAAATTTCAGTTCCCTTGACATACTCGTGACAAAACTGTAAAAATTCTAGGAATCCTAAAATAGTGGCAAGAGAATTTTTGAGAAAAACACTATGAAATATAGGTTTTCCAAACCCGATAATAAATCTTCCTTGAAACAGACTTACGAGCCTGTAGCATAGTGTTATTGACTGAGTCAGAGAAACCTCTATGACTAAGTACTAAGCGTTAAATTTCCATACCTTTAAATTTAACAATTTGAGATCCTGATGGAAAAATGTCCCTTGAGACAGAAGGCCCGGCCTTAAAGGAAGTGGCAAAGGTTGGCAACTGGACATCCGGACAAGATCTGCATACCAAAACATGTGAGGCCATGATGGTGCTATCAGAAACACATGCAATCATTCCAATATGATCTTGGAGATCACCCTTGGAAGAAGAACTAGAGGCGGAAAAATGTAAACAGGTTGGTAAAACCAAGGAACTGCTAACGCATCCACCATCTCCGCCTGAGGATCCCTGGACCTGGAAAGGTACCTGGGAAGCTTCTTGTTTACATGGGAAGCCATCAGATCTATTTCGGGGAGACCCCACATCTGTACAATCTGACAAAATACATCTGGATGGAGAGACCACTCCCCTGGATGTAAAGACTGACGACTGAGATAATCCGCCTCCCAATTGTCTACACCTGGGATATGTATCGCAGAAATTAGACAGGAGTTGGATTCCGCTCAAGAAAGTATCTGAGATACTTCTTTTATCACTAAAGGACTGCGAGTCCCCCCTTGATGATTGACATATGCCACAGTTGTGATATTGTCTGTCTGAAAACTAATGAATGATTCTATCTTTAATAAAGGCCAAGCCTGAAGAGCCCTGAAAATAGCACAGAGTTCTAAAATATTGATTGGTAACCTCGTCTCTTGAGGATTCCAAACTCCTCGTGCTGTCAGAGACCCCCAGACAGTTCACCAACCTGTGAAACTTGCATCTGTTGAAATCACAGTCCAGTCAGGACAAACAAAAGAGGCCCCTTGAATAATCCGATGATGGTCTAACCACCAGGACAGAGAGAGTTGAATGTTGGGATTTAAGTATATCAACTGTGATACCTGAGTATAATCCCTGCACCATTGATTCAGCATGCAAAGCTGCAGAAGTCTCATATGAAAAGGAGCAAAGGGGATCGCGTCCGATGCTGCAGTCATGAGACCTAAAACTTCCATGCACATAGCCACTGAAGGGAATGATCGAGATTGAAGGTTTTGACAGGCAGAAACCAATTTCATTTGTCTCTTGTCTGTTAAAAACAGAGTAATGGACACTGAATCTATCTGGAAACCTAAAAAGGTTACCCTTGTCTGAGGAATCAACTCTTTGGTAAATTGATCCTCCATCCATGTCTTTGAAGAAACACCACAAGTTGATTCGTGTGAGATTCTGCTAAATGAAAAGATTGAGCCAGTACCAAGATATCATCCAAATAAGGAAACCCCGCAATACCCTGCTCTGTGATTACTGATAGAAGGGCACCGAAAACCTTCGAAAAGATTCTTGGAGCTGTTGCTAGGCCAAACGGAAGAGCAACAAATTGGTAATGCTTGTCTAGAAAAGAGAATCTCAGAAACCGATAGTGGTCTGGATGAATCGGAATGTGAAGATACGCATCCTGTTAGTCTATTAAGGACATGTAATGACCTTGCTGAACAAAAGGCAGAATAGTCCTTATTGTCACCATCTTGAAAGTTGGGACCCTTACAAAAAGATTCAAAAACTTCAGATCCAGAACTGGTCTGAAAGATTTTTCCTTCTTCAGGACAATGAATAGATTTGAATAAAAACCCAGACCCTGTTCCAGAATTGGAACTGGTACAATTACTCCTGAAAGTTCTAGATCTGAAACACTCTTCAGAAAAACCAGAGCTTTCCCAGGATTTGTTGGAACGTGAGAGAGAAAAAATCTTATCAAAGGAGGTCTTATTCTGAAACCTATTCGATACCCCTGAGAGACAATATTCTGAATCCAAGGATTCTGAATGGAACCTGCCCAAACGTCTTGAAATAATTTCAATCTGCCCCCCACCAGCAGAACTGGATCGAGGGCCGCACCATCATGCAGTCTTGGGGGCTGGCTTTGGTTTCTTATCAGACTTAGATTTATTCCAACTAACAAAGTAATTATAAAGAATTTACAAATGTGGATAGGTAACTCAAATCTGTGTTGTAGATTAGAACTAAGCCCAATATGTACAAGAAAAAAATATTTTTATTAAAGTTGAGAAACGTTCATTCATACACTAAAGTTTGTTAACAAAAAATAAATTAAACCACAGATGCTTTAGCTGAGACTGGTAAATTAAAAACACATCAACCCAAGTTGAACCATCATTCTAAATGATTAGGATAATATTCTAGCCAGCAGTATATATAGCAAATATAACGGCTAAGCAATTACAATCCGAGGGCTAATTAATTTTACAATTTATAAATATACCGCTGGAAGTGACCAAATTAATATAGTTGGAACAACGAGGGTGAGCAAGTTAAAAAGAAGACCCCTGATGCGCGTTTCGCATCAGGGGTCTTCACGTGACTTAAGGTGCAATTCACGTGACTTAAGGTGCACGTGAATTGAGAATTATACTTAGAATAATAAATAACCAATATGTTTACCTTATAGATAGTGAATTCCATACTGTCATCCTACATCCATATCACTACTATTTCTGTCTGGTGTAAGACTATCAATGTATTCTTTATAACGGTTGTTTTGTGCTTAAGATACTACAATATCTAATACCCAATACATTTTATATACAGCAGTATCTATGACAACTAACCCCGTTAATTCTTAATAGAATACAAATCTCTTCTATGTTATCATCCGTATGTTAGGGGCCAGACAAATAATAAGATATGATAAATGTAAGCGTGATGGCGTAACAATATACTTACATGCCCCCTTATGATATAGGTAAACATATCAGGCACAGCATATACACCACATATTCCTTCTATGACAGCTGTTCTGGAATTTGTAGATTTCCCATTATTATTATTTTATATAGTTGTATTTAGTAGTGTAGTTTTATACTTATTTTCATCTGGGCAATATTGGTAATCATCCTAGATATGGGACTAACTATATATGTCTCCTAATGGCTAACCCGTGCTAAGTTATCCTAACTTTGAGTATGATTCTCTGCTACGTATTAAAGTTTCTCTTTTAAGAGTAATTGTATCAACCTTGCTAAGTCTCAATAAAATAAAAACTTTCTCTTGATAGTCAGATAATGCAGAACATATGGTAATGCCATCATCCAATGAAATGAATCAAGATGACGTAAGTGTAGATTTACACCCCCCCCCAATGACATAGATAAACATGTCAGGCACAATACCTACACCATGCATTTTCTCACGATTGCCGTTTTAGAATTCTCAGATCGTAAACAGCATTACCGCATACAGCCGAATCTATAAGTGTTGCTTCACATTTATTTCCATTCTGGCAATAATGGCATGCATCTCAAATATGGGATTTAACATACACGTTTCTTTAACGGCTAACCCATGCGATGTAACTCTAATATTGAATAAAGATCCTGCTTGTATCATAGTTATTCTTTCTGTGATAAGTATTTATTCTAGTGATCTGAATTATAATTCATACTTTCTATCAACATACTCTGTCCGTCAGAGGCTTGTTAGACAAAAACATATGGCAGATACGATCATCCAATCAGGACCATGCAGATGACGTTATTGTACACATACACGCCCCTGTATGACACGGACACTCACGTCAGGAACCACTAACCCCTGTTATATCCTATCATCCAACATCTTTTTGATAGACGCATCTTAAAGCCAGTTATATGACTGGAATGGTACAACAGGTATGACCAATCACTTTATGAGGAGGGTCTTATAGACTCATAAATATTTCGCTACAGCGCGGCTTGCAACCCCTCTGAGGAAGCGTTTTTTGCGAAACGTGCATCAGGGGTCTTCTTTTTAACTTACTCAACCTCGTTGTTCCAACTATATTAATTTGGTCACTTCCAGCGGTATATTTATAAATTATAAAATTAATTATTAATTAATTAATTATCCCCTACAGTTTGCTGGACTCCTGTCTGAGATTGAGGACCTGCAGCAACGTCATCACGTTAGTCAGGAGGAGCAGGACAAGCTGCAGGAAGAACTGCGGCTGTGCCGAGAGGAAATTCACCGGCTGAAGGAGAGTGGCCTGCAGGTAACACCGATCTGCTACCTAATGATATTATCCCATTGGTCACTAATATAGCTTGTTTATTCTAATACCTACACTACTACTTACTGATACTATAGTAATACTACAGAACTATTTTATTACTTACTGATACTGTACTAATACTACAGAACTAATATATTACTTACTGATACAGTGCTCTGATACTAATGTACTGCACTATTACTTACTGACGCAGTACTAATACTACAGAACTAATATATTACTTACTGATACAGTGCTCTGATACTAATGTACTGCACTATTACTTACTGACACAGTACTAATACTACACAACTAATATATTACTTACTGATACAGTGCTCTGATACTAATGTACTGCACTATTAAATACTGACACTGTACTAATACTACACAACTAATATATTACTTACTGATACAGTGCTCTGATACTGATGCACTGCACTACTACTTACTGACACTGTACTAATACTACAGAACTAATTTATTACTTACTGATACAGTGCTCTGCTACTAATGCACTGCATTACTACTTACTGACACTGTACTAATATTACAGAACTAATATATCACTAATACTACAGAACTAATATATTACTTACTGATACAGTGCTGTGATACTAATGTACTGCACTACTACTTACTGACACTGTATTA
Organism: Bombina bombina; assembly: GCF_027579735.1. Taxonomy (NCBI): domain Eukaryota; kingdom Metazoa; phylum Chordata; class Amphibia; order Anura; family Bombinatoridae; genus Bombina; species Bombina bombina. Next base: position 30,091,962 of record NC_069504.1, read on the forward strand.
ATACTACACAACTAATATATTACTTACTGATACAGTGCTCTGATACTAATGCACTGCATTTCTACAAAAATTAATAAAAAGTCCACAAGTCAAATAACAAGCCAGGAATCAAAACCAGAGCTGGTAGTCAGACAAGCCGAGTCAGGAGCCAAAGCAAGTAGTCAGACGAGCCGGAATCAGGAACAAAGAGAACAGCAGAGTCCGGAACAAGCCAGGGATCAGGAACCAAGAAGGACGTCAGACAGCCAGGTAATACACAGGAGCTCTCACAAACAGGTCTGAGACAACGCAAGGACAAAGCATACTGAACAGAGGCCCTTTAAATAATAAGTGATGACATCACAATTCTGAGACTGCATCCTGTCTCACATGGATGATGCAAACCAGTCTGGCCATAAAAGGAAGTGCAGGAAGTGAGCAGCATCCCCACAATGCACCAAGTCAGAAAGAGAGGTGAGTAAAATGGCTGCCAGCAGCACATGGCAAACAAGTCAGGAAAAAACCCTGACAGTACCCTCCCCTCAATGACCCCTCCCCCGTGGGAGGACAAAACGCTTATTGGGGAAACGGGCATGGAAGGCACAGAGGAGGGCGGGAGCATGAACATCAGAGGAGGGAACCCATGAATGCTCCTCGGGACCGTAGCCCCTCCAATGAACCAAATACTGTATGCGGCCCCTGGACATTCGAGAGTCAATAATGCTGCTGACCTCATACTCCTCATGGTTGTCAACAAAGATAGGACGGGGACAAGGCAACACAGTTGTAAACCGATTACAAACCAATGGTTTCAAGAGGGAGACATGAAAAACATTGAGATGCGCATTGCAGGAGAAAGGTCAAGAGCATAGGCCACAGGATTGACCCGTCGGAGTATTCGTAAAGGACCAACATAACGGGGAGCCAGTTTATTGGAAGGCACACGAAGGTTCAAGTTGCGGGAGGACAGCCAAACTCTCTCACCAACCTGGTAGGAAGGTGCAGGCAGACGCCTACGATCAGCCTGGAACTTTTGGCGCTGCATAGAACGATGAAGGCAATCCTGAATCTGCACCCACACGGAGTTGCCGGAGATGCTCCTCCAAAGCCGGAATACCCTGAGACATGAATGAATCGGGCAACAAGGATGGTTGAAACCCATAATTCGCCATGAACGGGGATACCTTGGAGGAAGCATTAATAGCACTATTACGAGCAAACTCTGCCCAAGGTAACAGTTCAGACCAATTATTGTGGTGATCTGAGACATAGCAATGGAGGAACTGTTCCAGAGCTTGATTAGACCGTTCCGCAGCCCTATGGGATTGAGGGTGATATGCCGAGGAGAAGGAGAGCTGGATCCCCATTTGAGCACAAAAGGAACGCCAAAATCGGGAGACAAACTGGCTACCCCGGTCCGACACTATCTCCTTGGGTAACCCATGTAAACGGAAGACCTCACGGGCAAAAATTGACGCAAGCTCCTGAGCGGTAGGCAACTTCTTCAAAGGAATGCAATGTGACATTTTAGAAAAACGGTCAACCACCATAAGGATAACAGTATTGCCATTGGAAACAGGGAGCTCGACAATGAAGTCCATGGAAAGATGTGTCCTAGGACGCTCACCATTAGCAATAGGTTGAAGAAGACCCACAGGAAGACGTCGAGGAGTCTTATTCTGTGCACAAACTGAGCAGGAGGCAACATACGCAGCAACATCAGAACGAAGACCTGGCCACCAGAATTGTCGAGTGACAGACCAAATCATTTGGTTTTTGCTTGGGTGACCTGCGGCTTTAGGATAGTGGTAAGTGTGCAAAAGTTTAGTTCGAAGATTCTCAGGAACAAAACACTTACCACTAGGTTTCTCAGTAGGTGCATTAGTTTGTGCAGCCAGGATCTCCTCCCCCAAGGGAGAAGTCAAATTAGTACGTAAATATGGTCAGGAGGTATAACTGGAGTAGGTACAGACTCCTCCTTGGACAGAGGTGAAAATTGTCGAGAGAGGGCATCAGCCCTAACATTCTTACTACCAGGCAGGTAGGAGACCACATAATTAAATTGAGACAAATATAGCGCCCATCTGGCCTGTCGGGGCGACAAACGTTTTGCTTCAGATAGATAAGTTAAATTCTTGTGGTCAGTAAGAATGAGCACTGGCACGAAAGTACCCTTGAGAAGATGCCTCCATTCCTTGAGTGCCAAAATTATAGCCAGTAATTCCATGTCGCCAATTTCATAATTGCAATCCGCTGGAGACAATTTCTTAGAGAAGAAACCACACGGATGCAAGGAACCGTAAAATACTGTAAATGTATATTCACTGATATATACTGTGTATACACCTTTACTGTAAATGTATATGCACCGATATATACTGTGTATTCACCTTTACTGTAAATGTATATTCACTGATATATACTGTGTATTCATCTTTACTGTAAATGTATATTCACTGATAAATACTGTGAATTCACCTTTACTGTAAATGTATATTCACTGATATATACTGTGTATTCACCTTTACTGTAAATGTATATTCACTGATATATACTGTGTATTCACCTTTACTGTAAATGTATATTCACTGATATATACTGTGTATACACCTTTACTGTAAATGTATATTCACTGATATATACTGTGTATTCACCTTTACTGTAAATGTATATTCACTGATATATACTGTGTATTTACCTTTACTGTAAATGTATATTCACTGATATATACTGTGTATTCACCTTTACTGTAAATGTATATTCACTGATATATACTGTGTATTCACCTTTACTGTAAATGTATATTCACTGATATATACTGTGTATACACCTTTACTGTAAATGTATATTCACTGATATATACTGTGTATTCCCCTTTACTGTAAATGTATATTCACTTATATATACTGTGTATTCATCTTTACTGTAAATGTATATTCACTGATATATACTGTGTATTCACCTTTACTGTAAATGTATATTCACTGATATATACTGTGTATTCACCTTTACTGTAAATGTATATTCACTGATATTTACTGTCTATTCACCTTTACTGTAAATGTATATTCACTGATATATACTGTGTATTCACCTTTACTGTAAATGTATATTCACTGATATATACTGTGTATTCACCTTTACTGTAAATGTATATTCACTGATATATACTGTGTATTCACCTTTACTGTAAATGTATATTCACTGATATATACTGTGTATTCACCTTTACTGTAAATGTATATTCACTGATATATACTGTGTATTCACCTTTACTGTAAATGTATATTCACTGATATATACTGTGTATTCACCTTTACTGTAAATGTATATTCACTGATATATACTGTGTATTCACCTTTACTGTAAATGTATAGTCACTGATATATACTGTGTATACACCTTTACTGTAAATGTATATTCACTGATATATATACTGTGTATTCACCTTTACTGTAAATGTATATGCACCTATATATACTGTGTATTCACCTTTACTGTAAATGTATATTCACTGATATATACTGTGTATTCATCTTTACTGTAAATGTATATTCACTGATATATACTGTGTATTTACATTTACTGTAAATGTATATTCACTGATATATACTGTGCATTCACCTTTACTGTAAATGTATATTCACTGATATATACTGTGTATTCACCTTTACTGTAAATATATATTCACTGATATATACTGTGTATTCACCTTTACTGTAAATGTATATTCACTGATATATACTGTGCATTCACCTTTACTGTAAATGTATATTCACTGATATATACTGTGTATACATCTTTACTGTAAATGTATATTCACTCATATATACTGTGTATTCTCCTTTACTGTAAATGTATATTCACTGATATATACTGTGTATTCACCTTTACTGTAAATATATATTCACTGATATATACTGTGTATTTACCTTTACTGTAAATGTATATTCACTGATATATACTGTGTATTCACCTTTACTGTAAATGTATATTCACTGATATATACTGTGTATTCACCTTTACTGTAAATGTATATTCACTGATATATACTGTGTATTCACCTTTACTGTAAATGTATATTCACTGATATATACTGTGTATTCACCTTTGCTGTAAATGTATATTCACTGATATATAATGTGTATTCACCTTTACTGTAAATGTATATTCACTGATATATACTGTGTATTCACCTTTACTGTAAATGTATATTCACTGATATATACTGTGTATTCACCTTTACTGTAAATGTATATTCACTGATATATACTGTGTATTCACCTTTACTGTAAATGTATATTCACTGATATATACTGTGTATTCACCTTTACTGTAAATGTATATTCACTGATATATACTGTGTATTCACCTTTACTGTAAATGTATATTTACTGATATATACTGTGTATTCACCTTTACTGTAAATGTATATTCACTGATATATACTGTGTATTCACCTTTACTGTAAATGTATATTCACTGATATATACTGTGTATTCACCTTTACTGTAAATGTATATTCACTGATATATACTGTGTATAACCTTTACTGTAAATGTATATTCACTGATATATACTGTGTATTCACCTTTACTGTAAATGTATATTCGCTGATATATACTGTGTATTCACCTTTACTGTAAATGTATATTCACTGATATATACTGTGTATTCACCTTTACTGTAAATGTATATTCACTGATATATACTGTGTATAACCTTTACTGTAAATGTATATTCACTGATATATACTGTGTATTCACCTTTACTGTAAATGTATATTCACTGATATATACTGTGTATTCACCTTTACTGTAAATGTATATTCACTGATATATACTGTGTATAACCTTTACTGTAAATGTATATTCACTGATATATACTGTGTATTCACCTTCACTGTAAATGTATATTCACTGATATATACTGTGTATTCACCTTTACTGTAAATGTATAGTCACTGATATATACTGTGTATTCACAATTACTGTAAATGTATATTCACTAATATATACTGTGTATTCACCTTTACTGTAAATGTATAGTCACTGATATATACTGTGTATTCACCTTTACTGTAAATGTATATTCACTGATATATACTGTGTATTCACCTTTACTGTAAATGTATATTCACTGATATATACTGTGTATTCACCTTTACTGTAAATGTATATTCACTGATATATACTGTGTATTCACCTTTACTGTAAATGTATATTCACTGATATATACTGTGTATACACCTTTACTGTAAATGTATATTCACTGATATATACTGTGTATTCACCTTTACTGTAAATGTATATTCACTGATATATACTGTGTATAACCTTTACTGTAAATGTATATTCACTGATATATACTGTGTATTCACCTTTCCTGTAAATGTATATTCACTAATATATACTGTGTATACACCTTTACTGTAAATGTATATTCACTGATATATACTGTGTATACACCTTTACTGTAAATGTATATTCACTGATATATACTGTGTATTCACCTTTACTGTAAATGTATATTCATTGATATATACTGTGTATTCATCTTTACTTTAAATGTATATTCACTGATATATACTGTGTATTCACCTTTACTGTAAATGTATATTCACTGATATATACTGTGTATAACCTTTACTGTAAATGTATATTCACTGATATATACTGTGTATTCACGTTTACTGTAAATGTATATTCACTGATATATACTGTGTATTCACCTTTACTGTAAATGTATATTCACTGATATATACTGTGTATTCACCTTTACTGTAAATGTATATTCACTGATATATACTGTGTATTCACCTTTACTGTAAATGTATAGTCACTGATATATACTGTGTATTCACCTTTACTGTAAATGTATATTCACTGATATATACTGTGTATTCATCTTTACTGTAAATGTATATTCACTGATATATACTGTGTATTCACCTTTACTGTAAATGTATATTCACTGATATATACTGTGTATTCACCTTTACTGTAAATGTATATTCACTGATATATACTGTGTATTCACCTTTACTGTAAATGTATATTCACTGATATATACTGTGTATTCACCTTTACTCTAAATGTATATTCACTGATATATACTGTGTATTCACCTTTACTGTAAATGTATATTAAGTGATATATACTGTGTATAACCTTTACTGTAAATGTATATTCACTGATATATACTGTGTATTCACCTTTACTGTAAATGTATATTCACTGATATATACTGTGTATTCACCTTTACTGTAAATGTATATTCACTGATATATACTGTGTATTCACCTTTACTGTAAATGTATAGTCACTGATATATACTGTGTATTCACCTTTACTGTAAATGTATATTCACTTATATATACTGTGTATAACCTTTACTGTAAATGTATATTCACTGATATATACTGTGTATTCACCTTTACTGTAAATGTATATTCACTGATATATACTGTGTATAACCTTTACTGTAAATGTATATTCACTGATATATACTGTGTATACACCTTTACTGTAAATGTATATTCACTGATATATACTGTGTATACACCTTTACTGTAAATGTATATTCACTGATATATACTGTGTATTCACCTTTACTGTAAATGTATATTCACTGATATATACTGTGTATTCACCTTTACTGTAAATGTATATTCACTGATATATACTGTGTATACACCTTTACTGTAAATGTATATTCACTGATATATACTGTGTATTCACCTTTACTGTAAATGTATATTCACTGATATATACTGTGTATTCACCTTTACTGTAAATGTATATTCACTGATATATACTGTGTATTCACCTTTACTGTAAATGTATATTCACTGATATATACTGTGTATTCACCTTTACTGTAAATGTATATTCACTGATATATACTGTGTATTCACCTTTACTGTAAATGTATATTCACTGATATATACTGTGTATTCACCTTTACTATAAATGTATATTCACTGATATATACTGTGTATTCACCTTTACTGTAAATGTATATTCACTGATATATACTGTGTATTCACCTTTACTGTAAATGTATATTCACTGATATATACTGTGTATTCACCTTTACTGTAAATGTATATTCACTGATATATACTGTGTATTCACCTTTACTGTAAATGTATATTCACTGATATATACTGTGTATTCACCTTTACTGTAAATGTATATTCACTGATATATACTGTGTATTCACCTTTACTGTAAATGTATATTCACTGATATATACTGTGTATTCATCTTTACTGTAAATGTATATTCACTGATATATACTGTGTATTCACCTTTACTGTAAATGTATATTCACCGATATATACTGTGTATTCACCTTTACTGTAAATGTATATTCACTGATATATACTGTGTATTCACCTTTACTGTAAATGTATATTCACTGATATATACTGTGTATTCACCTTTACTGTAAATGTATATTCACTGATATATACTGTGTATACACCTTTACTGTAAATGTATATTCACTGATATATACTGTGTATTCACCTTTACTGTAAATGTATATTCACTGATATATACTGTGTATTTACCTTTACTGTAAATGTATATTCACTGATATATACTGTGTATTCACCTTTACTGTAAATGTATATTCACTGATATATACTGTGTATTCATCTTTACTGTAAATGTATATTCACTGATATATACTGTGTATTCACCTTTACTGTAAATGTATATTCACTGATATATACTGTGTATACACCTTTACTGTAAATGTATATTCACTGATATATACTGTGTATTCACCTTTACTGTAAATGTATATTCACTGATATATACTGTGTATTCACCTTTACTGTAAATGTATATTCACTGATATATACTGTGTATTCACCTTTACTGTAAATGTATATTCACTGATATATACTGTGTATTCACCTTTACTGTAAATGTATATTCACTGATATATACTGTGTATTCACCTTTACTGTAAATGTATATTCACTGATATATACTGTGTATTCACCTTTACTGTAAATGTATATTCACTGATATATACTGTGTATTCACCTTTACTCTAAATGTATATTCACTGATATATACTGTGTATTCACCTTTACTGTAAATGTATATTCACTGATATATACTGTGTATTCACCTTTACTGTAAATGTATATTCACTGATATATACTGTGTATTCACCTTTACTGTAAATGTATATTCACTGATATATACTGTGTATTCACCTTTACTGTAAATGTATATTCACTGATATATACTGTGTATTCACCTTTACTGTAAATGTATATTCACTGATATATACTGTGTATTCACCTTTACTGTAAATGTATATTCACTGATATATACTGTGTATTCACCTTTACTGTAAATGTATATTCACTGATATATACTGTGTATTCACCTTTACTGTAAATGTATATTCACTGATATATACTGTGTATTCACCTTTACTGTAAATGTATATTCACTGATATATACTGTGTATTCACCTTTACTGTAAATGTATATTCACTGATATATACTGTGTATTCACCTTTACTGTAAATGTATATTCACTGATATATACTGTGTATACACCTTTACTGTAAATGTATATTCACTGATATATACTGTGTATTCACCTTTACTGTAAATGTATATTCACTGATATATACTGTGTATTCACCTTTACTGTAAATGTATATTCACTGATATATACTGTGTATTCACCTTTACTGTAAATGTATATTCACTGATATATACTGTGTATTCACCTTTACTGTAAATGTATATTCACTGATATATACTGTGTATTTACCTTTACTGTAAATGTATATTCACTGATATATACTGTGTATTCACCTTTACTGTAAATGTATATTCACTGATATATATTGTGTATTCATCTTTACTGTAAATGTATATTCACTGATATATACTGTGTATACACCTTTACTGTAAATGTATTTTCACTGATATATACTGTGTATTCATCTTTACTGTAAATGTATATTCACTGATATATACTGTGTATTCACCTTTACTGTAAATGTATATTCACTGATATATACTGTGTATTCAGCTTTACTGTAAATGTATATTCACTGATATATACTGTGTATTCAGCTTTACTGTAAATGTATATTCACTGATATATACTGTGTATTCACCTTTACTGTAAATGTATATTCACTGATATATACTGTGTATTCACCTTTACTGTAAATGTATATTCACTGATATATACTGTGTATTCACCTTTACTGTAAATGTATATTCACTGATATATACTGTGTATTCACCTTTACTGTAAATGTATATTCACTGATATATACTGTGTATTCACCTTTACTGTAAATGTATATTCACTGATATATACTGTGTATACACCTTTACTGTAAATGTATATTCACTGATATATACTGTGTATTCACCTTTACTGTAAATGTATATTCACTGATATATACTGTGTATTCACCTTTACTGTAAATGTATATTCACTGATATATACTGTGTATTCACCTTTACTGTAAATGTATATTCACTGATATATACTGTGTATTCACCTTTACTGTAAATGTATATTCACTGATATATACTGTGTATTCACCTTTACTCTAAATGTATATTCACTGATATATACTGTGTATTCACCTTTACTGTAAATGTATATTCACTGATATATACTGTGTATTCACCTTTACTGTAAATGTATATTCACTGATATATACTGTGTATTCACCTTTACTGTAAATGTATATTCACTGATATATACTGTGTATTCACCTTTACTGTAAATGTATATTCACTGATATATACTGTATATTCACTGATATATACTGTGTATTCACCTTTACTGTAAATGTATATTCACTGATATATACTGTGTATTCACCTTTACTCTAAATGTATATTCACTGATATATACTGTGTATTCACCTTTACTGTAAATGTATATTCACTGATATATACTGTGTATTCACCTTTACTGTAAATGTATATTCACTGATATATACTGTGTATTCACCTTTACTGTAAATGTATATTCACTGATATATACTGTGTATTCACCTTTACTGTAAATGTATAGTCACTGATATATACTGTGTATTCACCTTTACTGTAAATGTATAGTCACTGATATATACTGTGTATTCACCTTTACTGTAAATGTATATTCACTGATATATACTGTGTATACACCTTTACTGTAAATGTATATTCACTGATATATACTGTGTATTTACCTTTACTGTAAATGTATATTCACTGATATATACTGTGTATTTACCTTTACTGTAAATGTATATTCACTGATATATACTGTGTATTCACCTTTACTGTAACTGTATATTCACTGATATATACTGTGTATACACCTTTACTGTAAATGTATATTCACTGATATATACTGTATATTCACTGATATATACTGTATATTCACTGATATATACTGTGTATTCACCTTTACTGTAAATGTATATTCACTGATATATACTGTGTATTCACCTTTACTGTAAATGTATATTCACTGATATATACTGTGTATTCATCTTTACTGTAAATGTATATTCACTGATATATACTGTGTATACACCTTTATTGTAAATGTATATTCACTGATATATACTGTGTATTCACCTTTACTGTAAATGTATATTCACTGATATATACTGTGTATTCAGCTTTACTGTAAATGTATATTCACTGATATATACTGTGTATTCAACTTTACTGTAAATGTATATTCACTGATATATACTGTGTATTCACCTTTACTGTAAATGTATATTCACTGATATATACTGTGTATAACCTTTACTGTAAATGTATATTCACTGATATATACTGTGTATTCACCTTTACTGTAAATGTATATTCACTGATATATACTGTGTATTCACCTTTACTGTAAATGTATATTCACTGATATATACTGTGTATTCACCTTTACTGTAAATGTATATTCACTGATATATACTGTGTATTCATCTTTACTGTAAATGTATATTCACTGATATATACTGTGTATACACCTTTACTGTAAATGTATATTCACTGATATATACTGTGTATTCACCTTTACTGTAAATGTATATTCACTGATATATACTGTGTATTCACCTTTACTGTAAATGTATATTCACTGATATATACTGTGTATTCACCTTTACTGTAAATGTATATTCACTGATATATACTGTGTATTCACCTTTACTGTAAATGTATATTCACTGATATATACTGTGTATTCACCTTTACTGTAAATGTATATTCACTGATATATACTGTGTATACACCTTTACTGTAAATGTATATTCACTGATATATACTGTGTATTCACCTTTACTGTAAATGTATATTCACTGATATATACTGTGTATTCACCTTTACTGTAAATGTATATTCACTGATATATACTGTGTATTCACCTTTACTGTAAATGTATATTCACTGATATATACTGTGTATTCACCTTTACTGTAAATGTATATTCACTGATATATACTGTGTATTCACCTTTACTGTAAATGTATATTCACTGATATATACTGTGTATTCACCTTTACTGTAAATGTATATTCACTGATATATACTGTGTATTCACCTTTACTGTAAATGTATATTCACTGATATATACTGTGTATACACCTTTACTGTAAATGTATATTCACTGATATATACTGTGTATCACCTTTACTGTAAATGTATATTCACTGATATATACTGTGTATTCACCTTTACTGTAAATGTATATTCACTGATATATACTGTGTATTCACCTTTACTGTAAATGTATAGTCACTGATATATACTGTGTATTCACCTTTACTGTAAATGTATATTCACTGATATATACTGTGTATTCACCTTTACTGTAAATGTATATTCACTGATATATACTGTGTATTCACCTTTACTGTAAATGTATATTCACTGATATATACTGTGTATTCACCTTTACTGTAAATGTATATTCACTGATATATACTGTGTATAACCTTTACTGTAAATGTATATTCACTGATATATACTGTGTATTCACCTTTACTGTAAATGTATATTCACTGATATATACTGTGTATTCACCTTTACTGTAAATGTATATTCACTGATATATACTGTGTATTCACCTTTACTGTAAATGTATATTCACTGATATATACTGTGTATTCACCTTTACTGTAAATGTATATTCACTGATATATACTGTATATTCACTGATATATACTGTGTATTCACCTTTACTGTAAATGTATATTCACTGATATATACTGTGTATTCACCTTTACTGTAAATGTATATTCACTGATATATACTGTGTATTCACCTTTACTGTAAATGTATATTCACTGATATATACTGTGTATTCACCTTTACTGCAAATGTATATTCACTGATATATACTGTGTATTCACCTTTACTGTAAATGTATATTCACTGATATATACTGTGTATTCACCTTTACTGTAAATGTATATTCACTGATATATACTGTGTATTCACCTTTACTGTAAATGTATATTCACTGATATATACTGTGTATTCACCTTTACTGTAAATGTATATTCGCTGATATATACTGTGTATTCACCTTTACAGTAAATGTATAGTCACTGATATATACTGTGTATTCACCTTTACTGTAAATGTATATTCACTGATATATACTGTGTATACACCTTTACTGTAAATGTATATTCACTGATATATACTGTGTATTCACCTTTACTGTAAATGTATATTTACTTATATATATTGTGTATTTACCTTTACTGTAAATGTATATTCACTGATATATACTGTGTATTCACCTTTACTGTAAATGTATATTCACTGATATATACTGTGTATTCATCTTTACTGTAAATGTATATTCACTGATATATACTGTGTATTCACCTTTACTGTAAATGTATATTCACTGATATATACTGTGTATTCACCTTTACTGTAAATGTATATTCACTGATATATACTGTATATTCACTGATATATACTGTGTATTCACCTTTACTGTAAATGTATAGTCACTGATATATACTGTGTATTCACCTTTACTGCAAATGTATATTCACTGATATATACTGTGTATTCACCTTTACTGTAAATGTATATTCACTGATATATACTGTGTATACACCTTTACTGTAAATGTATATTCACTGATATATACTGTGTATTCACCTTTACTGTAAATGTATATTCACTGATATATACTGTGTATACACCTTTACTGTAAATGTATATTCACTGATATATATACTGTGTTTCACCTTTACTGTAAATGTATATTCACTGATATATATATACTGTGTATTCACCTTTACTGTAAATGTATATTCACTGATATATACTGTGTATTTACCTTTACTGTAAATGTATATTCACTGATATATACTGTGTATTTACCTTTACTGTAAATGTATATTCACTGATATATACTGTGTATACACCTTTACTGTAAATGTATATTCACTGATATATACTGTGTATACACCTTTACTGTAAATGTATATTCACTGATATATACTGTGTATTCACCTTTATTGTAAATGTATATTCACTGATATATACTGTGTATTCACCTTTACTGTAAATGTATATTCACTGATATATACTGTGTATTCACCTTTACTGTAAATGTATAGTCACTGATATATACTGTGTATTCACCTTTACTGTAAATGTATATTCACTGATATATACTGTGTATACACCTTTACTGTAAATGTATATTCACCGATATATACTGTGTATTCACCTTTACTGTAAATGTATATTCACCGATATATACTGTGTATTCACCTTTACTGTAAATGTATATTCACTGATATATACTGTGTATTCATCTTTACTGTAAATGTATATTCACTGATATATACTGTGTATTCACCTTTACTGTAAATGTATATTCACTGATATATACTGTGTATTCACCTTTACTGTAAATGTATATTCACTGATATATACTGTGTATTCACTTTTACTGTAAATGTATATTCACTGATATATACTGTGTATAACCTTTACTGTAAATGTATATTCACTGATATATACTGTGTATAACCTTTACTGTAAATGTATATTCACTGATATATACTGTGTATTCACCTTTACTGTAAATGTATATTCACTGATATATACTGTGTATACACCTTTACTGTAAATGTATATTCACTGATATATACTGTGTATTCACCTTTACTGTAAATGTATATTCACTGATATATACTGTGTATTCACCTTTACTGTAAATGTATATTCACTGATATATACTGTGTATTCATCTTTACTGTAAATGTATATTCACTGATATATACTGTGTATTCACCTTTACTGTAAATGTATATTCACTGATATATACTGTGTATTCACCTTTACTGTAAATGTATATTCACTGATATATACTGTGTATAACCTTTACTGTAAATGTATATTCACTGATATATACTGTGTATTCACCTTTACTGTAAATGTATATTCACTGATATATACTGTGTATTCACCTTTACTGTAAATGTATATTCACTGATATATACTGTGTATTCACCTTTACTGTAAATGTATATTCACTGATATATACTGTGTAATCACCTTTACTGTAAATGTATATTCACTGATATATACTGTATATTCACTGATATATACTGTGTATTCACCTTTACTGTAAATGTATATTCACTGATATATACTGTGTATTCACCTTTACTGCAAATGTATATTCACTGATATATACTGTGTATTCACCTTTACTGTAAATGTATATTCACTGATATATACTGTGTATTCACCTTTACTGTAAATGTATATTCACTGATATATACTGTGTATTCACCTTTACTGTAAATGTATATTCACTGATATATACTGTGTATTCACCTTTACTGTAAATGTATATTCGCTGATATATACTGTGTATTCACCTTTACAGTAAATGTATAGTCACTGATATATACTGTGTATTCACCTTTACTGTAAATGTATATTCACTGATATATACTGTGTATACACCTTTACTGTAAATGTATATTCACTGATATATACTGTGTATTCACTTTTACTGTAAATGTATATTCACTTATATATATTGTGTATTTACCTTTACTGTAAATGTATATTCACTGATATATACTGTGTATTCACCTTTACTGTAAATGTATATTCACTGATATATACTGTGTATTCATCTTTACTGTAAATGTATATTCACTGATATATACTGTGTATTCACCTTTACTGTAAATGTATATTCACTGATATATACTGTGTATTCACCTTTACTGTAAATGTATATTCACTGATATATACTGTGTATACACCTTTACTGTAAATGTATATTCACTGATATATACTGTGTATTCACCTTTACTGTAAATGTATATTCACTGATATATACTGTGTATACACCTTTACTGTAAATGTATATTCACTGATATATATACTGTGTTTCACCTTTACTGTAAATGTATATTCACTGATATATATATACTGTGTTTCACCTTTACTGTAAATGTATATTCACTGATATATACTGTGTATTTACCTTTACTGTAAATGTATATTCACTGATATATACTGTGTATTTACCTTTACTGTAAATGTATATTCACTGATATATACTGTGTATACACCTTTACTGTAAATGTATATTCACTGATATATACTGTGTATACACCTTTACTGTAAATGTATATTCACTGATATATACTGTGTATTCACCTTTATTGTAAATGTATATTCACTGATATATACTGTGTATTCACCTTTACTGTAAATGTATATTCACTGATATATACTGTGTATTCACCTTTACTGTAAATGTATAGTCACTGATATATACTGTGTATTCACCTTTACTGTAAATGTATATTCACCGATATATACTGTGTATTCACCTTTACTGTAAATGTATATTCACTGATATATACTGTGTATACACCTTTACTGTAAATGTATATTCACCGATATATACTGTGTATTCACCTTTACTCTAAATGTATATTCACCGATATATACTGTGTATTCACCTTTACTGTAAATGTATATTCACTGATATATACTGTGTATTCACCTTTACTGTAAATGTATATTCACTGATATATACTGTGTATTCACTTTTACTGTAAATGTATATTCACTGATATATACTGTGTATAACCTTTACTGTAAATGTATATTCACTGATATATACTGTGTATAACCTTTACTGTAAATGTATATTCACTGATATATACTGTGTATTCACCTTTACTGTAAATGTATATTCACTGATATATACTGTGTATACACCTTTACTGTAAATGTATATTCACTGATATATACTGTGTATTCACCTTTACTGTAAATGTATATTCACTGATATATACTGTGTATTCACCTTTACTGTAAATGTATATTCACTGATATATACTGTGTATTCACCTTTACTGTAACTGTATATTCACTGATATATACTGTGTATACACCTTTACTGTAAATGTATATTCACTGATATATACTGTGTATTCACCTTTACTGCAAATGTATATTCACTGATATATACTGTGTATTCACCTTTACTGTAAATGTATATTCACTGATATATACTGTGTATAACCTTTACTGTAAATGTATATTCACTGATATATACTGTGTATTCACCTTTACTGTAAATGTATATTCACTGATATATACTGTGTATACACCTTTACTGTAAATGTATATTCACTGATATATACTGTGTATTCACCTTTACTGTAAATGTATATTCACTGATATATACTGTGTATTCACCTTTACTGTAAATGTATATTCACTGATATATACTGTGTATTCACCTTTACTGTAAATGTATATTCACTGATATATACTGTGTATTCACCTTTACTGTAAATGTATATTCACTGATATATACTGTGTATTCATCTTTACTGTAAATGTATATTCACTGATATATACTGTGTATTCATCTTTACTGTAAATGTATATTCACTGATATATACTGTTTCTACACCTTTATGTATTGGTCATTGTTTTGTGGCCAAACAGAGGTGTTATTTACAAAGCAGGGATTTGTCTAGTACTTCTTAGACTCTAGCAATTTTATCTGATAGCGTTAGACAATAAACAGTCATTTTTAATTAAGATGCAATGACCCTTAGCTTAATTTAAACCTCATTCTTTCATCACAAAGGGAAAAGGTAAATATTTTCTATAGACACAGTAAGTGGGAGATTCAGTGAGGATAGGATCACGGGGTACACCGGGGGTAGGGGAGCACATTTGGTGGTTTTCAGGAATTGTAACTGTTCTGGGAAACAGAGGTTTGTTACATTAATATCATAACAACCTTATGACAAGTTCATGTCATTTTGGGGACTTTTCTTTGACTCTTGTATTTCCTGTTTAATGTTTCTATCATTTTGACAGAAGGCGCTCAATGTAACATTTTTATGTCTTTTGTTTGTATTTGTTCAGTAGATGAGGCCGGTCACATGCACGGCAGGTGTATGAGTTACACATGGTGCAGGGTGTGCCAGGAGGAACATGAATAGTGTTGTCCAGCAGCAGAGACACAACACATGTTCCTCCCTACACGCCCTGCAGCATGTCTAACTCATAACTGTCTGAGACAGGTGCAGACAACAGGGAAATTCCTCATGTTGTAAATGGAGAGTGGGTGAGGAGTAATGCACAGTCAGCTATAACTATAGAGCTGCTTTGTGATTCATGGCAATAGGGAGATATCCCCTCTGTAATTGCATCTGCTACTGAAGCCAGGTGGTTCCATGACAGTTCTAGTGATACAAATTACACACATGCTAGTGAAAGATAAATAAATGTGTGTGTCATACACAAATAACTGTATTTATGTCACAACCACTGGAGAGGAAATCCCTCCTGTGTGAATGGGAAACTCATTGACAGAAATGAATTTAAACATGGTGCAATGTCTCCCTCTAGAGGTAGCTGTGTGATGTACAACAAAACTGTTAGAATGGGAATAAAGGGTCAACAAGACAAGTGCATATAGTAGTGTTGTGCTGTTGCAGAGAATTTAGTGTTTAACCCTTGCAAAACAGCAATGCCCTTACTGGTACAGAGATGCTCAAGAACCAAACAGTCACCAGCTACACAAACCCCAGGATCAGCAGCTTATTGCTTCTCTGATGGCTAATTATCTCCAGATTACGCATAGAGCCCAAACAGTTATGCGCTAGTGACAAGTGAATGTCACAGGGGTTTGTGCTTATCGGGCTTAACACTGGTATTACGACGAGTTCAAAGTAAATGTAATTAAGCCTAAAATGATTACCGTGACCTCTGAGCTGTGGTTAACTGTTTCACAAAACACATCAAAAATACATTACAAACTACAATTACACTCATTATAACACCATCTAATAAAAATGATTAAAAAAAAATGTCGCACAAAAAAGTTAGCTCAAAGATATAACATGGACATACATAAATATACATTTCTAAAGATATATATGTATGTATATACCTATACGAAGGATTTACTGAAGAGATACGAAGGATTTACTGAATCTTATGGAAGACTTCAATTGGGAAGGCCAGTTCAAGTGGCTGACAATTGATGTCACGGCTCTCTACTCTTCCATTCCACATGGGGAAGGTTTAACAGCCATAAATTTCTTCTTAGAGAAATTTTCCTATTTTGATGAAACATTTATCAAATATATTCTGAGAGTTACCCACTTTCTTCTCAATCACAATTACTTCAGGTTCAATGAGGATTTCTTTCTCCAGAGGTGTGGGACAGCAATGGGGGCCAAATTTGCGCCCTCATACGCCAACCTCTTCATGGGTTGGTGGGAGCTGTCCCACATCTATGGAGAAGAAAATGATCATAAACTGTGTATCGCCTTTTACAGGCGATACATAGATGATCTTTTGTTTGTTTGGCGGGGTACTGATAGTGAAATGTCTGACTTTATGGCCAAACTGAATAATAACAGCATAGGCCTAAGGTTCACTCATGAGGCTAACAACAGTCAGATACATTTCTTACACCTTACCCTTACAGTAGCTGAAAATGGTAAAGTCAGAACAAGCACTTATCGGAAACCGATTACAAAAAACACTTTGCTTCATGCAAAAAGTTGCCACCCCAAGCAAGTTCCACTGGCAGTGGCAAAAGGTGAACTAATCAGAACAAAAAGGAATTGTACGGATGAAAGTACTTATCAGGCACAAAGCAGAGATCTCGAGAAAAGATTAATGCAAAGGGGCTACCCGAAATATACTATCAAGCAAGCAAAGGCACAGGTAGATAGATTGGATAGGAAAGCACTCTTACAGGGATCAGCAAGGCCCTTCAATCCATCCATTCAGGAAGGCAAAGTTACATTTGTAACGGATTATAGCACAGAATACAAGAATATCTGTGGTATAATAAACAAACACTTCCACCTACTGAAAGCCGATGACGGGCTTGTAGATAGTGTGGACAGGGGCCTTAGATGCTCTTACCGGAGAAGCAAAACCATAGGGAACTATGTGGCACCTTCTGAGTTGCCTAGGGTAACAGGTACAGAAGAAAGCTCTTGGCTAAGACATAGGGGGATGTACAGGTGCGGCAGAGCCAGATGTAAGCCATGTGACAAAGTCATTATCTCAAATGAATTTCATTCAGAAGTCACTGGTGAAGTGTTTAAAATAACTTCCTGCCTAAACTGTACATCCTCTTATGTCATATATGTCCTATCATGTGTGGAATGCAAGTTGCAATATGTAGGACTTACCTCAACTGAGGTAAATGTCCGAATACGCAACCATTTGTCCACTATCAAAATGGGAGAGGCAACCACCCCCTTGGTCGGACATTTTAAAGATTCGCATAACAAAAGCAGCACTACCTTGAGGTGGCAAGCCATTGAAAAAATCAAAACCCCCTTGAGAGGTGGGGATAGGAATCTCATCTTAGGAAAAAGAGAGATGTATTGGATTTTCAGGCTCCAAACAAGAGTGCCAAGGGGTTTGAACTCCGAATATGATCTTATAAACTACTGGCAATAACAATACATTAATACATAGCATTGTAGAATAACATCTTTAAACTGTTTTTTTCTAGTATTAAGTATTTCAAAATTACACAATTAATTATTGGGAAGATAGTGCATTTAGATAAATGTGAAATGTATATATTCCTCTATACCCAATCAGTTAACAGAATTTATATTAGAAGTGTCTCTGTTATATATTAACTAAATAACGTTGTGCAATAAGCACAATGCACAATAGTCACCAGCCCAGTGAATTGTGTTAGAGGTCACTTAAGTAGCTAGGTAAAAGTTACAGAAGTAATATACTTACTGTGGGTATGGCAACCAAATAGTTAATGCAACAACTTAGGAATGGCAATAAAATGTAAAATGTAAAATATAAAATGAAAATGTACTAAATGGAATGGTTATAAACAATGCAAAACAAAACAAAATAACCAAATATATATGTTACAACACTGACAGGTATATAGTGCAATAAGTCCAAGTCTTCAATTCACCTTTTTCCAACTTACATATATATATATATCTATATTTTACATATGAATGTCTCCTTTTAACAATAGATAGTGGTTAATCAGCAGCATATAGAAATTAGGCAGGGAATAGGTTAACACAGCACTTCAGCTTGAACATTGAAAATGTGTAATTATGTTTTAACCAATCACAAACAACATTGTCTTTTAAATGATTAGCACTGATGCACTCAATCAAGCTATGATTACGGCACCCAGCCGAAACATGTCAGCTTGAGTACACAGTGCTCTATGTTCTCTTGCTGTATAGTACCCCTCCAGGGACTTTTTAATGGAAATATAATAAAGACGTTTTAAATTACCTATTCTGACCTGAGGATCGAATCTTTTCTTCACTATTTATGTTTATATGTGTGTACAGATGTATTTATATGTGTACATATGTATTTAATTGTGCATATATGTATTTACATATATTTACATATGTATTTATGTGTGTACATATGTATTTATTTGTGTATATATGCATTTTTATGTGTATATATGTATTTATTTGTGTACATATGTATTTATTTGTATATATATATGTATTTCTATGTGTATATATGTATTTATTTGTGTACATATGTATTTTTATGTGTATATATGTATTTGTGTACATATGTATTTATTTGTGTATATATGTATTTTCATGTGTACATATGTATTTTCATGTGTACATATGTATTTATATCTGTACAGATGTATTTATATGTGTACATATGCATTTATATGTGTACAGATGTATTTAATTGTGCATATATGTATTTATATATGTACATATCTATTTATTTGTGAACATATGTATTTATTTGTGTATATGTATTTTTATGTGTATATATGTTTTTTTGTGTACATATGTATTTATTTGTGTATATATGTATTTATTTGTGTATATATGTATTTTTATGTGTACATATGTATTTATTTGTGAACATATGTATTTATATGTGTACAGATGTATTTAATTGTGCATATATGTATTTATATATGTACATATCTATTTATTTGTGTACATATGTATTTATTTGTGTATATATGTATTTTTATGTGTATATATGTTTTTTGTGTACATATGTATTTATTTGTGTATATATGTATTTATATCTGTACAGATGTATTTTTACGTGTACATATGTATTTATTTGTGTATATATGTATACATGTGTATTTATTCACGCACATTTTCCTAGTTGTACCAAGACACAAAGAAGCTAAAGAAAAACTCTCAGACATAGATCAATGATTAACAATTTTATTTGCTTGTTTGTCTTACAAACATTTTCTAACATTCGTATTTAAAAAGCTGAAAAAAAGCAGACTTGCACATTACATGTTAATTACATTATTAGCAGAAAATAATAAATGAACTCACACAGAGAACGGAGTCACAATCCAGCCTGGAGTTACAAATGGAGATTTCAAGACCTTTTATTTATTGGGAGGTAATTAAAAATAATCACCAGAAGAGATCATAAACTTTTCTAATAAATTGTTCCCATTGGATTGTGAGGTAAAAATATTTTTGTGCACTGTTATAAAATAGTTACATTTTTGTTACCCAAATTTCAAGCCAATAGGATTATGCCACATTATCAGAGATAGATGACATCTTTTTATATTAAGGGGACGAATTATCAAGCTCGCCCCTGTTTCCGCGTGAGCCTTCAGGCTCGCTGTAAACAGAAGTTATGAGCAACATCTAAAGACCGCTGTTCCATAACTTGTCGACTGCCTCTGAGGCTGCGGTCTTCAATCCGCCCGATCCAATACATGCGGGCTGATTGACACCCCCTGCTAGCAGCCGATTGGCCGAAAATCTTCAGGGGGCGGCATTGCACAAGCAGTTCACAAGAACTGCTTGTACAATGATAAATACCGACAGCGCATGCTGTCAGCATTTATCAATGTTAGGCGGACATGATACATTACATCGTATCATGTCCGTCCGCACTGTAATAAATGGGCCCCTAAGAATCATATTGGTATATCTATATCTTGAGGAAGAATTTGAGTTGCCCCAATAAAATAACACAAAATAAATAAATACACTATAATGTTCATTTAAACTGAAACTTATTTGCACAGATATGGAATAAGATTGCTGTCAAAAAGGCAAGTGTGTGTGATTCTTTATCATTGTACATAAATTGTGAAATACGAATACAAATCTACATTTTCAAATACCATTTTTTTTTTTTTTTTGGAAATATCATTTTTGCTTTAGAATACAAATCTTTAATTACAAATACAATTCTTTTTTTGGAAGTACAATTTTGTTTTTTTGGAAATACAATGTGATTTTTGCTTTTGGAAGTACAAATTCTTTTTTTGGGAATTATACTTCCAGTACGTGTAAAAACACTGTCAAAAATAAATCTAGATCCTATTTTATTAAAGCACTAGTGTCACAGCATTTAGTTCAGTATGTGCCTGGGAAGTAGCTGCTCGTTTACTTTCAATTAAAAGTGTAGAAATGGCTGACAATCCCAGCACATCAACATCTCAGGGAGACTTTTTATCGTGTAACCTACAACCTGGCTTAACACGCCAGAAGTAATTATTCTCATTTGCATCATACAAAACTATACAGAGGAATATTGATTTTGATGTTTTTAAACAGTTTTCATGGTAGCAGCAAAAACTATTTTTCAAAGTAGTATTATTATTATTCGTTATTTATAAAGTGCCAACAGATTCCGCAGCGCTGCCCATGGGTACAAAGATAAAAGTACAGTACAATACAATATAAAAGAAAACAGACAAAGTTTAACAAACAAATACATGGGGAATTTAGGGCCCTGTTCCCGTGGGAACTTACAATCTAGATGGGTAGGAGGGTGGGAATGATGTTAGTGTGGAGTTAGATGGGGGCAGTAATTAGGCAAGAGGAATTCATTTGTCACTGATTTGGAGATAGGCTTCCATGAACAGAAAGGTCTTTAGGAAGCGTTTAAAGGAGGAAAGGTTAGGGGAGAGTCTGACAGCTCTAGGAAGTGCATTCCAGATGGTTGGTGCTGCATGAGAGAAGTCCTGTAGCCTAGCATGGGATGAGGTGATGGAAGAAGATGCAAGGAGCAGGTCATTGTTGGATCTTAGGGGGCGGGCTGGAGTATATTTGTTGATGAGTGAGGACAGGTAGGGGGGCTGCGTTGGTAAGGTCTTTGTAGGTCAGGATGAGAATTTTGAATTTAATTCTGCTGTGGATGGGTAGCCAGTGAAGGGACTCGCAGAGAGGTGCAGCAGATACAGAGCATCGGGAGAGGTGGATTAGCCTAGCAGAGGCATTTAGGATGGATTGAAGAGGGCAGAGGCGGGAGAGAGGGAGGCCAGTTAGTAGGTTATTACAGTAGTCAAGTTGGGAGACTACCAGGGAGTGGATTATCTGTTTAGTAGTTTCAGTACTCAGAAACGGACGAATTTTGGAGATATTACGTAGGTGATTGCAACAGGAGGAAGAAAGCAATTGGATGTGGGGTATGAAGGACAGATTGGAGTCAAGAGTAACTCCAAGGCAGCGGACTTAGGGTGATGGGAGATAGTGGTGTCACCAACAGTGATTGAAAAGATAGGAACCAGGGTAGAATTAGAGGGGGGATTAGAAGGAGCTCAGTCTTGGACATATTGATTTTTAGGTGGTGAGAGGCCATCCAAGAAGAAATGCCCGATAAGCAGACACTGATGTGAGAAAGGACAGAAGGAGAGAGTGAAGGGGTGGATAGATAGATCTGAGTATCATCAGCATAGAGGTGGTAGTTGAAGCCATAGCTACTGATAAGTTTACCCAGTGAGGATGTATAAATAGAGAAGAGTAGAGGACCCAGAACAGAGCCTTGAGGTACTCCAACAGACAGAGGCAATGGAGAGGAGGAGTCACCAGCAAGGAGACAGAAAAGGTCCTATTAAAGAGATAAGATTGGATCCAGGAAAGGGCATGTCAGAGAGCCCAAGGGAGCTGAGAGTCCGTAGGAGAAGGGGATGGTCAACGGTGTCAAAGGAAGCAGACATATCAAGTAAAATAAGTATTGAGTAGTGGCCGGGTTTTTTAGCAGAAAGAAGATCATTAGTAACCTTGGTGAGGGCAGTCTCAGTTGAGTGTTGGGAACGGAAGGCAGATTGCAAGGGGTCAAGCAGTGAGTTGAAAGACAAGAAGTGGGTTAAGCGATCGAAGACTAGTTTTTCTAGGACTTTTGAAGCTAGCGAAAGCAGTGATATGGGGAGGTAGTTTGCAGGAGAATTGGGGTCGAGGGAGGGTTTTTTGAGGATGGGGGTGACCTTTGCATGTTTAAAGGAAGATGGGAATGAACCGGTAGTAAGGGAAAGGTTGAATATGTAAGAGCTGGAGTGAGGGTAGAAGATAGAGAAGGTATTAGATGTGAAGGGATAGGGTCAAGTGGGCAGATAGTGAGGTGTGAGGAGGACAATAGGGAACTCACTTAATTCTCAGTGGTAGGGGGGAAGGTGCTGAGAGTGGTGGAGGGGGTTGCCGGGGGAGGAGATGGAAGGTTGCAGTCTTGTGATGGGATATTACTTTTGATGGTAATTGTTTTGTTGAAAAAGTAGTCTGCCAGGTCTTGGGCACTAAAGGCAGATGAAGGGGGTGGTGCAGGTGGATAAAGGAGAGAGTTGAAAATGGAGAAGAAACATTTAGGGTTTGAGGAGTGAGTAGATATATGAGAAGAGAAGTAGGTTTGCTTCGCTAAGTGAAGGGCAGAGGAGTAAGAATAAAGAATGAACTTGTAGTGGAGGAAATCTTATTCAGAGCAGGATTTCCTCCAGGCACGTTCAGCAGCATGGGAGCATTTTTGCAGGTAGCGTTTTTGCTTAGAGTGCCAGGGTTGGAGCTGACGACGTGGGTTTTTTCGTATTTGGTAAGGAGCAAG
Organism: Bombina bombina; assembly: GCF_027579735.1. NCBI lineage: Eukaryota > Metazoa > Chordata > Amphibia > Anura > Bombinatoridae > Bombina > Bombina bombina. The sequence continues at coordinate 30,117,341 of NC_069504.1, forward strand.
AGTGTCAAGTGCCGAGGAGAGAGTATTGTTATAGTGGGTTGTAGCAAGGTCAGGGCAGGATATTGTGGAAGTGTGGGGGAGGTGTTTTTGAATAAGGTTGGAGAGTTGTAGAGGATCCACAGTGTGCAGATTTCTACAGGTGCAGGGGCGAGGGGGAGAAGTAGGTTTAGCCTATACATTAAGCTTAAAGGTGTATCAGGTAGATTACGAGTTTTGTGCGCTAGAGGGTTTTTAATGAACGCAACAAAAGTTGCGTTATTTCACCCTCTATAGCGCAGCCACTACAAGTTTTGAAACAGCTGGCTTGTGCGTGCGATATGGTGGTTTTAAGCTCCATACCGCACAAAATACAAGCGCTGCTTTGACATGCTCGTGCACGCTTTCCCCATAGACATCAATGGGGAGAGCGGGTCAGAAAAAAACCTGCGATCGCGGAATCAAAAGCTTTGTAACGCAACCTCATTGATGTCTATGAGAAAAAAAGTTTACACCCTAACATAAACCCCATGTCTAAACACCCCTAATCTGCCGCCCCCAACATCGCCGCCACCTACATAATGTTATTAACCCCTAATCTGCCGCTCCTGATATTGCCGCCACCAAAATAAAACTATTAACCCCTAATCTTCCGCTCCCAATATCGCAGCCACTATACTAAAGTTATTAACCCCTATTCCCCTGCACCCCAACATCGCACACACTATAATAAATCTATTAACCCCTATTCCGCCGCCACTAAATAATGTTATTAACCCCTAAACTTCTGGCCTCCCACATCCCTACCCCTAAATAAACCTATTAACCCCTAAACCTAACCCGTAACCCTAAACCTTACACCCCCTAACTTTAACATAATTTAAATAGAGCAAAATTAAAGTTACAATTATTAACTAAGTAATACTAAATTATCCAAAACAATAAACATTATTCCAATTCTAATACCCTTTTAAAAAATAAATAAACCCACACCAAAATAAAAAAAACCTAATCAGGATAGCTGTTTTGCATTGACCTGAAAGGGGCATTTAGCTCTTTTACGAAAAGCCCAATCCCTAAACTAAAAAAAAAAAAAACCTAACACTAATCCCTCTTTAGGTACTCATAGTTGCTAAAGTCCCGCTTGAAGGATCGTCATCCCGGCAGCTCCATTTTCATCCCAGCGGCTCCATTTTCATCCTGGAGGCTCCATCTTCATCCAGGCGGCATCTTCTATCTTCATCCCGGCGGCGCGGAGTGGGTCCATCTTGAAGAGATCCGGCGCGGAGCATCCTCTTCATACAGTCGCCGCTGTATACTGAATCTTCAATGAAAGGTATGTGATTCAAAATGGTGTCCCTTGCATTCCTATTGGCTGATTTGATTTTGAAAATTCAAATCAGCCAATAGGATAAGAGCTACTGAAATCCTATTGGCTGTTCAAATCAGCCAATGGAATTTCAGTAGATCTCATCCTATTGGATGATTTTAACAGCCAATAGGATTTCAGTAGCTCTCATCCTATTGGCTGATTTGAATTTCCAAAATCAAATCAGTCAATAGGAATGCAAGGGACACCATTTTGATAAGGCCGCCAGGATGAAGATCCTTCAAGGGGGACTTCAGCAACTGTTAATACCTAAAGAAGGGTTAGTGTTAGGTTTTTTTTAAGGATTATTGGTGTTTTTCAGGGCAATACAAAAGAGCTAAATGCCATTTTAAGGGCAATGCCCATACAAATGCCATTTTCAGGGCAATGGGTAGATTAGGTTTTTGTTAGAGTTAGTTCTTTTTTATTTTGGGGGGTTGGTTGGGTGGTAGGTTTTACTGTTGGGGGGTCTTGCAGTAAAGCTATACCGACAAGACTCGTAATGGCTGCGTTGCTGTTTTAATGCTGAAATGACCATTTTTTTCAGCGTTAAAAGACGAACGCACAACTCGTAATCTAGCTGTATGTTTTTTATGTTTTACCATACAACATGCTTTAACTTGCCCAAAGTGCTTATTCTGCCTTGTTTTATAAAAAGAATTAACTAAGGGGGTACTGATTCTGAGCTTTTCTTCTCCACATTTCATTGAAAACAAAAGAGCAGCTACTTCCCAGGCAAACAAAGTGAATGCTGTGACATCAAAAGTCCTTTAGCAAAATGGGTTTATTTTTTACAGTGTTTTGACAAATACTGGAAGTGTAATTAAAAAAAAAAAAAAAAAAAGAATTGTATTTGTAATTAAAGTGACTCTTAAGTCCAACATATTGCGAAGATAACAGTCAGCAAAAAGGAAGACAGCAATCCAACATGGTGTATATAGGATAAATGAAATAGCGTGTTATTGGCAAATCGTCTGCAGACTGGACCACGGCATGATGCTCAGACAATACTATATCAATCAGTCTCACATCTTATTTTCTTGGTGAATATGGCTCCAGATTTAGCTGGTGAATTATGTTTTGCAGCGAATACAAATAGAGATCTGTAAAAATAACCACCATTTTCACAAACATTTGTAAATTTACCTCTAAGCAATTTGCAAAAAAAATGATATTTTTAAATTATTTTTATTATTATTTGAAAGTTTAAGAAAATTGCTGCATTTTACACGTAGAAAAAAAGTCCTCACTTTGCCCCCTGTTTTGATTAAACTACTTTCCATAAACGCTCTGGTTAAGAGAGCAATATCATAGTGGGTCCTCTCTCAATAGCACCATAGGATCTTTTTTTTTTATGAAACTAATTCTTCCAAAAGAAAACAGAGAAGATGCCTTTAAGATGCTGAGCCTGAAAGGTAAACAGGGTTGGCTTCCTTCCAATAACTTGGTGTTGTGCAAACCATGACCTTGTGACATGCTACACAAGTGGAAAAAAGCAGATATCATTTATCAACAGCATGGATGGGTGTAGAAGAAGCTTTCGTACTCTCAAGTCTTCCTAGTTACTCAGTATAAGGATATGCACATATGCACCCCAGCAGGTGGCTCAGTCACTGTGACAAACTATTGCACAAATGCAATGACACCAGGTGATGTTTGTAAAGTTCTGGGGATGAGCAGTAGAGTCAGAACATGCTGGTTCTAGAAAAGTCTCAGGATATGGACTCTGCAATGCATATTGGTAACAAGGCTTCAGTCCAGATTGAAACAAATGTGTCCCTTTAACAGTTGTAAATAATGTAATGGCTTTTGTTATTTTCTTTCTTATTGACTTTCATATTTAAAGAAAGATGCAACAAACCCACTGAACAGACAAATATAACATCTAGGGAAAAAAAGGGGTAAAGACCAAATACAGAACACTGAAAGGACATTGCATTTTTATCTATTGTCCAGTAAAATAACATTTAAACAGATTTATTTCATTTTGACAAAAAAAAAAACCCCAATTGCTAAAGGGACAATAAACACATTTGTATGAGTCAGAGAGAGTGTATACAATTTACATCTATTATAAAATGTACTTTTTTCTCTTGCTATACTTTGTTGAAGAGCATACCTAGGTAGGCTCATGTGGGTGCATATCTCCGGGGCATTATATGGCAGCAGTTTTTTCCAACAGCGCTTTTAACACTGCTATTTATTGTGTAAGCATTGATGTCATCTACTGCAAAAAAGGTGTATAACTGTTTAAAAGCACTATCGAAAAATGACTGCCGTATAGTGCTTCCGACACGTGCACACCCCTCAGCCTACCGAAGTATGCTTTTCAAAACAGGATACCAAGAGAACAAAGCAAATGTAATACTAGATTTTGTTATGCTGTCTGAAGCATTATGAGATTAATTTCCCTTTTAGCAAAAGTTGTTTCAATAAACTGAAAGGAATCCAGTAATATCAGCTGAGTACTTGTGCTCACTGACTGTATGTTATGCTATTGCTGTTAATAACGTTTGTGCCATTAATAAGCATATAGGGGGGTATTTATCAAGCCATCAACCGCAAATACGCTGGAATTCCGCAGCATAATTTTGGCGAGCTTGATTCGATCTAGTTATCAAACCCTACAGACAGGCAAAAGTTGAAATCTGTGACGTAACATACGATCCGCCGATCTCAATCCGACATAGATCGATGCTTACGTCATTACAGATGTTACGAATACACATTGGGCACTATTTGACATTTTTTCAAAGTTATCAAATAGTTAACCAGGTACGCTCGTTGCTATTCCGGCCCAGCGTACCTGGTTTTCAATCCGCCACCCTGGAGGCCTCGGATGCCATAGGAATCAATGGGAGTCTGAAAGCAGCAAAAGCTTATGTTCGATGCTGCCCGATATCCCATTGATTCCTATGATTGAAAACAAGTAATGTTTACACCTAACACCCTAACATAAGCCCCGAGTCTAAACACCCCTAATCTGCCGCCCGACATCGCCACCACCTACATAATGTTCCGCTGCTCCCAGACCCCGCCGCCACTAAATAAATGTATTAACCCCTAAACCCCTGGCCTCCCACATCACTACCACTTACTAAACCAATTACCCCTAAACAGCCAGCCCCCCACATCGCCATAAACTAAATTAAGCTATTAACCCCTAAACCTAACAACCCGCTAACTTTACATTAAAATTACAACATCCCTATTTTATAATAAATTTAAACTTACCTGTAGAATTAAATTAAACCATATTAAAGGGACAGTCAAGTCCAAAAAAACCTTTCATGTTTCAAATAGGAAATGTAATTTTAAATAACTTTCCAATTTACTTTTATCACCATTTTTGCTTTGTTCTCTTGGTATTCTTAGTTGAAAGCTAAACCTAGGAGGTTCATATGCTAATTTTTTTTTACCTTGAAGGCCGCCTCTAATCTAAATGCATTTTGATAGTTTTTCATCACTAGAGGGCATTAGTTCACGTGTTTCATATAGATAACATTGAGCTCATGCATGTAAATTTACCATGGAGACAGCTCTGATTGGCTAAACTGCAAGTCTGTCAAAAGAACTGAAATAAGGGGGCAGTCTGCTGAGGCTTAGATACAAGGTAATTACAGAGGTAAAACGTGCATAATTATAACTGTGATGGTTATTCAAAACTGGGGAATTGGTAATTAAGGGATTATCTATCTTTTAAAACAACAAAAATTCTGGTGTTGACTGTCCCTTTAAACTATTAATTAACCTACCCTAACTATTATACTAAAATTACCTTAAACTATATTAAACTATTAATTAACGTACCCTAACTATTATACTAAAATTACATTAAACTACCAATTAAATTAACTATATTACATATTTAAAAAACTAACCTTACTCAAATTATTTAAATCTACAATTAAAAATTACTAAATTACAAAAAAGTAAACGCTAAGTTACAAAAAATAAAAAACATTAAGTTACAAAAAATAAAAAACCATAGTATCAAAAATAAAAAAGAATTACACCTAATCTAATAGCCCTATCAAAATAAAAAGCCCCCCTAAAATAAAAAAAAAGCCCTTGCCTACAATACACTATCAATGGCGCTTAAAAGGGCCTTTTTCGGGGCATTGCCCCAAAGAAATCAGCTCTTTTACCTTTAAAAACAACAGTAAAACCCAACCCCCACACACCCAACCCCCCCAAATAAAAATCCTATATATATATATATATATATATATATATATATATATATATATATATATATATATATATATATATATATATATAAAATAACACTAACCCCCGACGATCCACTTACAGTTTCTTCTGTTATGTGTGATCAGTCCACGGGTCATCATTACTTCTGGGATATAACTCCTCCCCAACAGGAAATGCAAGAGGATTCACCCAGCAGAGCTGTATATAGCTCCTCCCCTCTACGTCAGTCCCAGTCATTCTCTTGCACCCAACGACTAGATAGGATGTGTGAGAGGACTATGGTGATTATACTTAGTTTTTATGACTTCAATCAAAAGTTTGTTATTTTACAATAGCACCGGAGCGTGTTATTACTTCTCTGGCAGACTTTGAGGAAGAATCTACCAGAGTTTTTTACTATGATTTTAACCGGAGTAGTTAAGATCATATTGCTGTTCTCGGCCATCTGAGGGAGGTAAAAGCTTCAGATCAGGGGACAGCGGGCAGATGAATCTGCATTGAGGTATGTAGCAGTTTTTATCTTCTGAATGGAATTGATGAGAAAATCCTGCTATACCGTTATAATGACATGTATGTATACACTTCAGTATTCTGGGAATGGTATTTCACCGGAACTACTCTGTTAAAGGTCACTAATCCTTTTAATAAGTATTATCATGTTAAACGTTTTTGCTGGAATGTAGAATCGTTTACATTGCTGAGGTACTGAGTGAATAAATGTTTGGGCATTATTTTCCACTTGGCAGTTGTTTGCTTTAAATTGTGACAGTTTCGTTTCTCTTCACTGCTGTGTGTGAGAGGGAGGGGCCGTTTTTGGCGCTCTTTGCTACGCATCAAAAAATTTCCAGTCAGCTACTATTATATTTCCTGCATGATCCGGTTCATCTCTGACAGATCTCAGGGGTCTTCAAACTTCTTTGAAGGGAGGTACATTCTCTCAGCAGAGCTGTGAGAATTTTATATTGACTGTGAATAAAAACGTTACTCTGTAAATTTTATGTCAAATTTAGTTATTGTTATTTACTAATGGGAACAAACCTTTGCTAAAAGTTGTGTTATTTTAAAGTTGATGCTATAACTGTTTTTTCAGTTCATTATCTCAACTGTCATTTAATCGTTTAAGTACCTCTTTGAGGCACAGTACGTTTTTACTAAAAAAGATTATAACCAGGTTGCAAGTTATTGCTAGTGTGTTAAACATGTCTGACTCAGAGGAAGATATCTGTGTCATTTGTTCCAATGCCAAGGTGGAGCCCAATAGAAATTTATGTACTAACTGTATTGATGCTACTTTAAATAAAAGTCAATCTGTACAATGTGAACAAATTTCACCAAACTGCGAGGGGAGAGTTATGCCGACTAACTCGCCTCACGCGGCAGTACCTGCATCTCCCGCCCGAGAGGTGCGTGATATTATGGCGCCTAGTACATCTGGGCGGCCATTACAGATAACATTACATGATATGGCTACTGTTATGACTGAAGTTTTGTCTAAATTACCAGAACTAAGAGGCAAGCGTGATCACTCTGGGGTGAGAACAGAGTGCGCTGACAATACTAGGGCCATGTCTGATACTGCGTCACAGCTTGCAGAGCATGAGGACGGAGAGCTTCATTCTGTGGGTGACGGTTCTGATCCAAACAGATTGGATTCAGATATTTCAAATTTTAAATTTAAATTGGAGAACCTCCGTGTATTACTAGGGGAGGTCTTAGCAGCTCTTAATGATTGTAACACCGTTGCAATACCAGAGAAACTGTGTAGGTTGGATAAATACTTTGCGGTACCGGCGAGTACTGACGTTTTTCCTATACCTAAGAGATTAACTGAAATTGTTACTAAGGAGTGGGATAGACCCGGTGTGCCGTTCTCACCCCCTCCAATATTTAGAAAGATGTTTCCAATAGACGCCACCACTCGGGACTTATGGCAAACGGTCCCTAAGGTGGAGGGAGCAGTTTCTACTTTGGCTAAGCGTACCACTATCCCGGTGGAGGATAGCTGTGCTTTTTCAGATCCAATGGATAAAAAATTAGAGGGTTACCTTAAGAAAATGTTTGTTCAACAAGGTTTTATATTGCAACCCCTTGCATGTATCGCGCCGATTACGGCTGCGGCAGCATTTTGGATTGAGTCTCTGGAAGAGAACCTTAGTTCATCTACGCTAGATGACATTATGGACAGGCTTAGAGTCCTTAAACTAGCTAATTCATTCATTTCGGAGGCCGTAGTACATTTAACCAAACTTACGGCTAAGAACTCAGGATTCGCCATACAGGCACGTAGGGCACTGTGGCTAAAATCCTGGTCAGCTGATGTTACTTCTAAGTCCAAATTACTTAATATACCTTTCAAGGGGCAGTCTTTATTTGGGCCCGGTTTGAAAGAAATTATCGCTGACATTACAGGAGGTAAGGGCCACGCCCTACCTCAAGACAAAGCCAAAGCTAAGGCTAGACAGTCTAATTTTCGTCCCTTTCGGAATTTCAAAACAGGAGCAGCATCAACCTCCACTGCACCAAAACAGGAAGGAGCTGTTGCTCGTTACAGGCAAGGCTGGAAGCCTAACCAGTCCTGGAACAAGGGCAAACAGGCCAGGAAACCTGCTGCTGCCCCAAAGACAGCATGAACCGAGAGCCCCCGATCCGGGACCGGATCTAGTGGGGGGCAGACTTTCTCTCTTCGCCCAGGCCTGGGCAAGAGATGTTCAGGATCCCTGGGCGCTAGAGATCATATCTCAGGGATACCTTCTAGACTTCAAATTATCTCCCCCAAGAGGGAGATTTCATCTGTCAAGGTTGTCAACAAACCAGATAAAGAAAGAAGCGTTTCTACGCTGTGTACAAGATCTGTTATTAATGGGAGTGATCCATCCGGTTCCGCGGTCGGAACAAGGACAAGGGTTCTACTCAAACCTGTTTGTGGTTCCCAAAAAAGAGGGAACTTTCAGGCCAATCTTAGATTTAAAGATTCTAAACAAATTCCTAAGAGTTCCATCGTTCAAAATGGAAACTATTCGGACAATCTTGCCCATGATCCAAAAGGGTCAGTACATGACCACAGTGGATTTAAAAGATGCTTACCTTCACATACCGATCCACAAAGATCATCACCGGTATCTACGGTTTGCCTTCCTAGACAGGCACTACCAGTTTGTAGCTCTTCCATTCGGATTGGCTACGGCCCCAAGAATCTTCACAAAGATTCTAGGTGCCCTTCTGGCGGTACTAAGACCACGAGGGATTTCGGTAGCTCCGTACCTAGACGACATTCTAATACAAGCTTCAAGCTTTCAAACTGCCAAGTCTCATACAGAGTTAGTTCTGGCATTTCTAAGGTCGCATGGATGGAAAGTGAACGAAAAGAAGAGTTCTCTTTTTCCTCTCACAAGAGTTCCATTCTTGGGGACTCTTATAGATTCTGTAGAAATGAAGATTTACCTGACAGAAGACAGGTTAACAAAGCTTCAAAATGCATGCCGTGTCCTTCATTCCATTCAACACCCGTCAGTAGCTCAATGCATGGAGGTGATCGGCTTAATGGTAGCGGCAATGGACATAGTACCTTTTGCACGCCTACACCTCAGACCGCTGCAATTATGCATGCTAAGTCAATGGAATGGGGATTACTCAGATTTGTCCCCTACTCTGAATCTGAATCAAGAGACCAGAAATTCTCTTCTATGGTGGCTTCATCGGCCACACCTGTCCAGGGGGATGCCATTCAGCAGGCCAGACTGGACAATTGTAACAACAGACACCAGCCTACTAGGTTGGGGCGCTGTCTGGAATTCTCTGAAGGCTCAGGGATTATGGAATCAGGAGGAGAGTCTCCTTCCAATAAACATTCTGGAATTGAGAGCAGTTCTCAATGCCCTTCTGGCTTGGCCCCAATTAACAACTCGGGGGTTCATCAGGTTTCAGTCGGACAATATCACGACTGTAGCTTACATCAACCATCAGGGAGGGACAAGAAGCTCCCTAGCAATGATGGAAGTATCAAAGATAATTCGCTGGGCAGAGTCTCACTCTTGCCACCTGTCAGCAATCCACATCCCGGGAGTGGAGAACTGGGAGGCGGATTTCTTGAGTCGCCAGACTTTTCATCCGGGGGAGTGGGAACTTCATCCGGAGGTCTTTGCCCAAATACTTCGACGTTGGGGCAAACCAGAGATAGATCTCATGGCGTCTCGCCAGAACGCCAAACTTCCTCACTACGGGTCCAGATCCAGGGATCCGGGAGCGGTTCTGATAGATGCTTTGACAGCACCTTGGAACTTCGGGATGGCTTATGTGTTTCCACCCTTCCCGCTGCTTCCTCGATTGATTGCCAAAATCAAACAGGAGAGAGCATCAGTGATTCTAATAGCACCTGCATGGCCACGCAGGACTTGGTATGCAGATCTAGTGGACATGTCATCCTGTCCGCCTTGGTCTCTACCTCTAAGACAGGACCTTCTGATACAGGGTCCGTTCAAACATCAAAATCTAACTTCTCTGAAGCTGACTGCTTGGAAATTGAACGCTTGATTTTATCAAAACGTGGTTTTTCTGAGTCGGTTATGGATACCCTGATACAGGCTAGGAAGCCTGTTACCAGAAAGATTTACCATAAAATATGGCGTAAATACCTATACTGGTGCGAATCCAAACGTTACTCCTGGAGTAAGGTTAGGATCCCTAGGATATTGTCCTTTCTACAAGAAGGCTTAGAAAAGGGTTTATCGGCTAGTTCATTAAAGGGACAGATTTCAGCTCTGTCCATCTTGTTACACAGGCGTCTGTCAGAAAATCCAGACGTCCAGGCCTTTTGTCAGGCTCTAGCTAGGATCAAGCCTGTGTTCAAAGCTGTTGCTCCACCATGGAGTTTAAACTTAGTTCTTAACGTTTTACAGGGTGTTCCGTTTGAACCCCTTCATTCCATTGATATAAAATTGTTATCTTGGAAAGTTCTGTTTTTAATGGCTATTTCCTCGGCTCGAAGAGTCTCTGAGTTATCAGCATTACATTGTGATTCTCCTTATCTGATTTTTCACTCAGACAAGGTAGTTCTGCGTACTAAACCTGGGTTCTTACCTAAGGTAGTCACTAACAGGAATATCAATCAAGAGATTGTTGTTCCATCCTTGTGTCCAAATCCTTCTTCAAAGAAGGAACGTCTTCTACACAATCTGGATGTAGTTCGTGCCCTCAAGTTCTACTTGCAGGCAACTAAAGATTTTCGTCAAACTTCTTCCCTGTTTGTCGTTTATTCTGGACAGAGGAGAGGTCAAAAAGCTTCTGCTACCTCTCTCTCTTTTTGGCTTCGTAGCATAATACGTTTAGCCTATGAGACTGCTGGACAGCAGCCTCCTGAAAGAATTACAGCTCACTCCACTAGAGCTGTGGCTTCCACTTGGGCCTTTAAGAATGAGGCCTCTGTTGAACAGATTTGCAAGGCTGCAACTTGGTCTTCGCTTCATACTTTTTCCAAATTTTACAAATTTGACACTTTTGCTTCTTCGGAGGCTATTTTTGGGAGAAAGGTTCTTCAGGCAGTGGTTCCTTCTGTATAATGAGCCTGCCTATCCCTCCCGTCATCCGTGTACTTTTGCTTTGGTATTGGTATCCCAGAAGTAATGATGACCCGTGGACTGATCACACATAACAGAAGAAAACATAATTTATGCTTACCTGATAAATTCCTTTCTTCTGTTGTGTGATCAGTCCACGGCCCGCCCTGTTTTTAAGGCAGGTAAATATTTTTTAAATTATACTCCAGTCACCACTTCACCCTTGGTTACTCCTTTCTCGTTGATTCTTGGTCGAATGACTGGGACTGACGTAGAGGGGAGGAGCTATATACAGCTCTGCTGGGTGAATCCTCTTGCATTTCCTGTTGGGGAGGAGTTATATCCCAGAAGTAATGATGACCCGTGGACTGATCACACAACAGAAGAAAGGAATTTATCAGGTAAGCATAAATTATGTTTTTTGAAGTTCCACTTGAAGGATCCATCCAGCCGGCAAGAAGTCTTCATCCGGGTCCTCTTCCATCTTCATCCAGCTGGCGAAGTCTTCATCCATGCGGCCTCTTCTATCTTCATCCATCCGGAGAGGAGCGGGTCCATCCTGAAGACATCCGGCACGGAGCGGGTCCATCTTGAAGACATCCGACGAGGAGCTCCTCTTCAATACGGTCTCCGCCGTAAACTGGATCTTGAATGCAAGTGACGTCATCCAAGATGGCATCCCTTGCATTCCTTTTGGCTGTTCCAATCAGCCAATAGGATTAGAGCAGCTCTCATCCTATTGGCTGTTCCAATCAGCCAATAGGATTTGAGCAGCTCTCATCTTATTGGCTGTTCCAATCAGCCAATAGGATGAGCACCTATTGGCTGATTGGAACAGCCAATAGGATGAGAGCTGCTCAAATCCTATTGGCTGATTGGAACAGCCAATAGGATTTTAGCGACTTTAATCCTATTGGCTGATTGGAACCTTTCAGCCAATAGGAATGCAAGGGACGCCATCTTGGAAGACGTCACTTGCATTCAAGATCCAGTTTATGACAGAGACCATATTGAAGAGGAGCTCCTCGTCGGATGTCTTCAGAATGGACCAGCTCCCGCCGGATGTCTTTAGGATGGACCCGCTCCTCGCCGGATGGATGAAGATAGAAGAGGCCGGCTGGATGAAGATGGAAGAGGCTGCCTGTATGAAGACTTCTTGCCGGCTGGATGGATCCTTCAAGCGGAACTTCAAAAACTGTAAGTGGATTGTCGGGGTTAGTGTTAGGTTTATTAAAGGTTTTTTTGGGTTGGTTTTATTTTTAGAGTAGGGTCTGGGCAGTAAAAGAGATAAATGCCCTTCTAAGGGCAATGCCCCTACAAATGCCCTTTTCAGGGCAATGAGGAGCTTAGGTTTTTTTGATAGGGTTTTTATTTGGGGGGGTTGGTTGTGTGGGTGGTGGGTTTTACTGTTGGGGGTGTTTGAATTATTTTTTTTACAGGTAAAAGAGCTGATTTCTTTGGGGAAATGCCCTGCAAAAGGCCCTTTAAAGGCCATTGGTAGTTTATTGAAGGCTATTTTTTTTTTTATTTGGGAGGGCTTTTTTATTTTGATAGGGCTATTAGATTAGGTGTAATTCTTTTTTATTTTTGATACTGTGTTTTTTATTTTTTGTAACTTAGCGCTTATTGTTTGTAATTTAGTAATTTTTAATTGTAGATTTAAATAATTAGAGTAGGGTTAGGTTTTTAAATATGTAATATAGTTAATTTAATTGGTAGTTTAATGTAATTTTAGTATAATAGTTAGGGTAGGTTAATTAATAGTTTAATATAATTTTAGTATAATAGTTAGGGTAGGTTAATTAATATTTTAATATAGTTTAATTCTACAGGTAAGTTTAAATTTATTATAAGATAGGGATGTTGTAATTTTAATGTAAAGTTAGCGGGTTAATAGCTTAATTTAGTTTATGGCGATGTGGGGGCCTGGTGGTTTAGGGGTTTATAAGTTTAGTAAGTGGTAGTGATGTTGGAGGCCAGGGGTTTATGGGTTAATACATTTATTTAGTTTCGGTGGGGTCCGGGAGTGGCGGAATAGGGATTAATACTTTTATTTAGTTCCGGTGGGGTCCGGGAGCGGTGGGATAGGGGTTAATAACTTTATTAAAGTTGCGGTGGGGTCCGGGAGCGGTGGGATAGGGGTTAATAACTTTATTAAAGTTGCAGTGGGGTCCGGGAGCGGTGGGATAGGGGTTAAACATTTTAGTATAGTGGCAGCGTTTAGTGACAGGGTATAAATAAAGTTGGTAAAAACTCGAATAGCAGCAAGATCGATGACTGTTAGTTAACAACAGTACGATGCTCATCGCCCCGTACTTGGTGCGCAGCTTTTTCCTGTTTTTTTTATACATATGGAGAGCGTATTCAGGTTTGCGGCTGCGTTGTTAGGCGAGCGTATTGGTGCCGGCGAATTAGCATAGTTGAGGCTTTGATAAATATCCCCCTTAGTCTGCCCTTTTAATTCACTAAACCTGTTATAGCCTTGTGCATCTCTAGTACTACTCAGTAACACTCACCTATAAATTCGTTAGTGTATCATCTACATATAACAACACAGACAAGCTTCAACCCCAGTGTTGGATAATCTAAGGTCACCTCCTGTCCCCAGTACAAGATATGCTTTGTGAGCACAACTCTGCCCTATTCTAACGAACAGGGACTCCAAATATATTCACAAACATTTAAACTGCTCAAAATAGCAGCGCTAGAAATATCATCATCTTGAAATACAGCAAAAATCCTTTATTTTTTTCCTCTTAATCATTTTACCATGTTACAGTTGTACTGATCTTTGATTCCCTGTTTTAGATTTTATGTGTAACAGGATTGTCCTCAAAGATTAAATCCTATTAATGTGGCCTGTGGAAAGTAACAAAACAAAGAGCAACAATGTAGCTATTCACTGGACAAATAGGGAAAGATAAAGGCAGCATTAATACAGTAAGTTCATAGATAAAGTCATATGAAGGGTTATAAGCAGGCAAATTACTGGACTACACACTGATCTGCACATGGGTCAGTAGTAACCTTTACTGAGTGATAAGGGCATGGGTAGGTGGCATGATGTCACTACTGAGGATTCGTAGGCAGCAGGACATAGCACAACACCCCTTAAGTGCACGGCTACTAGTAACAGTATGTATAGTAGTGCACATCTGTGCTGTATCTCAGTGCTCATAAGGGATGAACCAATAGCATCTCTTCAGTGCACGGCTACTAGTAACAGTATGTATAGCAGTGCACATCTGTGCTGTATCTCAGTGCTCATAAGGGATAACCCAACAACATCTCTTCAGTACACAGCTACTAGTCACAGTCTGTATAGCAGTGCACATCTGTGCTGTATCTCAGTGCACAAAAATGATGAACCAATAACATCTCTTCAGTGCTCGGCTACTAGTTACAGTCTGACATGCCATTGGATGACTTGGTACTAATCCTGCAAGGGTGAGATCTTCTGTGTGACGTGCCATTGGATGACTTGGTACTAATCCTGCAATGGTCAGATCTTCTGTGTGTCCTGCCATTGGATGACTTGGTACTAATGCTGCAAGGGTCAGATCTTCTCTGCAACCTGCCATTGGATGACTTGGTACTAATCCTGCAATGGTCAGATCTTCTGTGTGACCTGCCATTGGATGACTTGATACTAATCCTGCAAGGGTCAGATCTTCTCTGCGACCTGCCATTGGATGACTTGGTACTAATCCTGCAATGGTCAGATTTTCTGTGTGACCTGCCATTGAATGACTTGGTACTAATCCTGCAAGGATGAGATCTTCTGTGTGACTTGCCTTTGGATGACTTGGTACTAATCCTGCAAGAATGAGATCTTCTGTGTGACCTGCCATTGGATAACTTGTTATTAATCCTGCAAGGATGAGATCTTCTGTGTGACCTGTCATTGGATGACTTGGTACTAATCCTGCAAGGATGAGATTTTCTGTGTGACCTTTCATTGGATGACTTGGAACTAATCCTGCAAGGATGAGATCTTCTGGGTGACCTGCCATTGGATGACTTGGTACTAATCCTGCAACGGTCAGATCTTCTGTGCGACCTGCCATTGGATTACTTGGTACTAATCCTGCAACAGTCAGATCTTCTGTGTGACCTGCCATTGGATGACTTGGTACTAACACTGCAACGGTCAGATGTTCTGTGTGACCTGCTATTGGAGGACTTGGTATGGTACTAATCCTGCAAGGGTCAGATCTTCTGTGCAACCTGCCATTGGATGACTTGGTACTAATCCTGCAAGGGTCAGATCTTCTGTGCAACCTGCCATTGGATGACTTGATACTAATCCTGCTAGGGTCAGATCTTCAGTACCAAGTCATCCAATGGCAAGTCGCACAGAAGATCTGACTCTTGCAGGATTAGTACCAAGTCATCCAATCGCAGGTCACACAGAACACCCACTGGCACCTGCTACTGTGTTAACAAACAGGTAGCCAATAAAACATCTCATCAAGAAAATATTGTCTGTGTCAAATGAGGTTGTATTCTCAGGGAACTTCATGCTGATCCCAAGAAAAATGGCAAAAATGATGATCTGTAAACATGAGTGGTAGTTAACAGACTCTTTTCACCCCTAGACGTTTAAGCTTAACCTCAACGTCTTCAAAGTATAAGGGTCTAATAAACACCCACCTGGTTCAAGAAACTGGTGTAGGGAATGATAGCTAGATATGTTTTTGTCTACATATGGATAGGTTTATCAAAGCTTTCCCCTTGTAGGGCTGGTCCAGTAAACATCTTACTAACTTGATCCCTTGGGACTCTATCAATAAAATGACGCAGAAGACAAAACCTCTAAGATTGAGAAGAAAAAGAAATAGAGAGCCACTATCTCTACAAATAGACATATAACAGAGGCCCACTTCTTGTGTCTCCCAGATGTCACCTTTAAGATGACAGTAAGTATGAGTCTATGGATTCTCTAGCGATATGGCTTGATACCATCAGGTCTATATGATCTGTGGCTGTATGCAATGGTGAACAAATGCCTATATATATATATATATTTGTATATGTGCACGTGCCTATTTACATGACAGCACCTGAATAAATGTGAGTGTGCACATTTGTATTTGTGACTTGAGGCTGTATTTGTAGCAGTGTAAGTATATGCCAGTATACAGTAATGTGATTATACACCTGTATACGCTAGGGTGAGTATATGCTTGTGTACAGTATAGTATGTGTCTGTATACAGTAGAGTGAGAATGTTCCTGTATACAGTAGTATGACTGTGCATCTGCATACAGTAGTGTGAGTGTGCATCTGTATACAGTGGTGTCTGTGCACCTGTATACAGTAGTGTGAATGTTCATCTATATAACATAGTGTGTGATTATGTTCCTATGTACAGCAGTGTACAGTAAGTATGTACCTGAATACAGTAGTGTTAGTGTGCACCTGTATACAGTAGTGTGTGTGCATCTGTATACAGTAGTGTGCTCCTGTGTACAGTAGTGTGAGAGTGAGTGCACTTGTATACCACAGTGTGCGTGCCTGTATATAGTAGCGTATATGCCTGTGTACAGTAGTGTGTATGCTCGTGTGCAGTAGTGTATGTGTCTGTATAAAGAAGTATAAGTACATCAATTAATATGTCTGTTTAAAGGAAGTACTGTATGTCTGAAAAGTTGAATGCTTGAAAAAGTCACTGCAGAGATATGTGTTTTATATATATATATATATATATATATATATATATATATATATATATATATATATATATATATATCAGCATTAAGTAACTGAGTCCAATACATAATTTCTGATGTGCCGGTGAATACTCCAAGCCTTTTAGGCTAATCTGGTGCCATATATTGTAGTGTATAAATGACATTTTCTGGATTACACTGTGCACACTAAATTGTGTGCAAGTGATATATGTATAACATAATGAAGTTGCATGTCTATATCTATAGTAAAGTGTTTCACTTATGACATTGTAATGATCTGTATAGCTATGCTGGGGCCTGTTGTGCTTGTAGGCACATTAAGTTGTCTCATACATGGTGTGTATTGTTTTATTGTGTAGAAACGTATGGGCTTTTGAAGTGTGGTGGCATAAAGAGTTGTGTTGCAGTATCTGTGCTGTGTTGATTGTAAGTGCCAGTTTATGGTGCAGCCGTCTGCCTCAGTCCGGTCCCCTCCTCAGGCTCGGACACAACAACAAAATAGCCGCAGTCACTGCCAGCAACATGAGAGGGTTCCACAGTGAAGCCTACAGGAGAAACAGAGAGGAACATGAGGGACACTGCATGTGTCATTGTCATTTCCAGAAAACATATTGAAACACAGAAAGGGACATGAGAACAGAAATGGACACAGATCTATATTAACAAAAAGCTCACCCATAACAAAAAGATGTCCTATTCCTGCTAACTAGAGTTCATTATATTGTGAGGCACGTCTATACATATTAATGAAATCATCTCTTGGAGTATAACATAGGAACTGTAGATATATGTGTCATCGAGGAGTTATGGTCCATAGGTTACTGAGTACACTACCATCACCGTCACACAGTACATTTTGTGACTGACAGACACTAATGACACATTTATACCACAAGCAGCCTTCAATAGGAGAGAGATATGGAAAGGTACTTGTGACATGGTGTTTGTACAGAATGTTTTACTAGAAGGAGAAGACATGAAGGACACATTGAGTGACAGGCATGAGGCCAATAAGACACAGGGGCACTGCATAAATATAATGTCTATAAAACAGAATAGTATCACTTATCTTCTTATAAAACATGTTCTATACGGTGTTAGCAGGTTCTGCACCAAGGCAACCAATACATTTACAGCCGTTTTATACGACAAGATTCCAACTCATCCAAAAAGTGTTATCAAGTGTTCTGGTCTGATATTTTTTAAAGGAACATTAACCCTAAAAATGTCCCTCATGCATAGGTAAGAAGTATTAAACATGCACAAAGTATGCGTTACGCTAAATGAAGATAAATTAAAGCTATTTAATGAAACACACAGAAACAGCATGTAGCAATGATTTGTGGGACAGATAATCGCTGCCTGATAAGCAAAGCGCCGATAGCTGTATCAGTGGGCAGTGATGCTGCCTAAATACATACAAAAGTAAATGAATAAAAAAAAAATGTAAGACTTTTATCATAGCTTTTAAAAAATAATTTTTCATGTATCAGACAGCTCCAAACAACTTTTTTTACAACAATTTACATGCAACGGGAAAATGTTAGAAACATAAGAGGAATTTTTTTACTCACCTTTTTCCCGCTATAAGCATGCATGTAAATGTTTATTATATATATATATATATATATATATATACAGACAAACACATAAATATATATATATATATATACACACAGTATATATATTATCTTTCTAAATGCTGGAAGAAAGGTCTGTGTCTTCTCCTGTCTGTATGTAATTATCCGTTCCCTTGATCACAATCTATTAGGAGCCGTGTTTTTGCCAGTTTTTTTGGACTGATAAGGCAAACCAGATTAACAATGCCGGATATTGATATTTTGCAGAAGAAATTGGCCACAATTTTTCCCACTTACAATTGTAGGCTTTACAAAGTTTGCACACTGTAAGGGATAGATTACAAGCAATATCGCAACTGCGCTAACAAGCGCGCATATTCCAAGTTGAAAGTAAACAGTTGTGCTGAAGACCTAGCGTTAAGTGTAAGGGTTCACAACTTAAGTAAACACTCTTATATACACTTTCTGATAAAAAATGTTTCATATAAAAATTAGTAATTGTTTTATTTTTAAAAAAGGGTAAAAAAAGGTTTATAGTATATGACTGGAAGGAGCTATAGAGGCCTATTTAAAAACGGTCTGTCGGAGCTGATCCAACAGTGCGAATCAGGTCCGACAGACCGCGCTGAATGCAGAGAGCAAAATGCTCTCTGCATTCAACATTGCACCAGCAGCTCTTGTGAGCTGCTGGTGCAACGCCGCCCCCTGCAGATTCGCGGCAAATTGGCCGCCAGCAGGGGGTGTCAATCAACCCAATCGTACTTGATCAGGTTGAATTGTGGCGATTCCTGTCCGTCTCATCAGAGCAGACGGACACGGTTATGATGGGGCTGCAGGCTCGCCAGAAACACCGGCCCTCAAGCTCCATTCGGAGCTTGATAAATGGGCCTCATAATGTGTTTGCGTGTGTGTATGTATATTCATGTTTTTTTAGATGACACTCAGATATATATATATATATATATATATATATATATATATATACATACACACACATTATAGCCCTTTTCAGTCATATACCATAAACCTTTTTTATCCATATTAAAAAAAAAATTTTTTATACACACACATACAGTATATATATATATATATATATATATATATATATATATATATACACACATACATACAGTATATATATATATATATCGTAGCAGAAATAAGCACTCAATGGTCTTTACAATAAAAATATAAATAAATAAAAAGTTTTATTTTAAAGACGATTGAGTGCTTTTTTCTGCTATGCTATTTGGATCTACTATAAAGCACCGTGGCATGGACTAAAATTGTTTTATGGAGTGCATCTATTTGGATCATATACAGGGAGTGCAGAATTATTAGGCAAATGAGTATTTTGACCACATCATCCTCTTTATGCATGTTGTCTTACTCCAAGCTGTATAGGCTCGAAAGCCTACTACCAATTAAGCATATTAGGAGATGTGCATCTCTGTAATGAGAAGGGGTGTGGTCTAATGACATCAACACCCTATATCAGGTGTGCATAATTATTAGGCAACTTCCTTTCCTTTGGCAAAATGGGTCAAAAGAAGGACTTGACATGCTCAGAAAAGTCAAAAAAAGTGAGATATCTTGCAGAGGGATGCAGCACTCTTAAAATTGCAAAGCTTCTGAAGCGTGATCATCGAACAATCAAGCGTTTCATTCAAAATAGTCAACAGGGTCGCAAGAAGCGTGTGGAAAAACCAAGGCGCAAAATAACTGCCCATGAACTGAGAAAAGTCAAGCGTGCAGCTGCCAAGATGCCACTTGCCACCAGTTTGGCCATATTTCAGAGCTGCAACATCACTGGAGTGCCCAAAAGCACAAGGTGTGCAATACTCAGAGACATGGCCAAGGTAAGAAAGGCTGAAAGACGACCACCACTGAACAAGACACACAAGCTGAAACGTCAAGACTGGGCCAAGAAATATCTCAAGACTGATTTTTCTAAGGTTTTATGGACTGATGAAATGAGAGTGAGTCTTGATGGGCCCGTGGCTGGATTGGTAAAGGGCAGAGAGCTCCAGTCTGACTCAGACGCCAGCAAGGTGGAGGTGGAGTACTGGTTTGGGATGGTATCATCAAAGATGAGCTTGTGGGGCCTTTTCGGGTTGAGGATGGAGTCAAGCTCAACTCCCAGTCCTACTGCCAGTTTCTGGAAGACACCTTCTTCAGGCAGTGGTACAGGAAGAAGTCTGCATCCTTCAAGAAAAACATGATTTTCATGCAGGACAATGCTCCATCACACGCGTCCAAGTACTCCACAGCGTGGCTGGCAAGAAAGGGTATAAAAGATGAAAATCTAATGACATGGCCTCCTTGTTCACCTGATCTGAACCCCATTGAGAACCTGTGGTCCATCATCAAATGTGAGATTTACAAGGAGGGAAAACAGCACACCTCTCTGAACAGTGTCTGGGAGGCTGTGGTTGCTGCTGCACGCAATGTTGATGGTGAACAGATCAAAACACTGACAGAATCCATGGATGGCAGGCTTTTGAGTGTCCTTGCAAAGAAAGGTGGCTATATTGGTCACTGATTTGTTTTTGTTTTGTTTTTGAATGTCAGAAATGTATATTTGTGAATGTTGAGATGTTATATTGGTTTCACTGGTAATAATAAATAATTGAAATGGGTATAAATTTGTTTTTTGTTAAGTTGCCTAATAATTATGCACAGTAATAGTCACCTGCACACACAGATATCCCCCTAAAATAGCTATAACTAAAAACAAACTAAAAACTACTTCCAAAACTATTCAGCTTTGATATTAATGAGTTTTTTGGGTTCATTGAGAACATGGTTGTTGTTCAATAATAAAATTAATCCTCAAAAATACAACTTGCCTAATAATTCTGCACTCCCTGTATATATATAGCTATACCTGTATATAGTCATCTAGATATACAGGTATAGATATATATTTTAAAAATAAAAAGTACATTTTCTTGTAAGTGAATAACTTTGGAATGTAAAATATGCATAACTAGCTTCAGGTTAGCGCAGTCGGTCTAACACACTGTAACTTTAGTGCACGAGTGATAAGTGTTGTTTTTTTTGGGTTTTTTTACAGTGCGGTCCATTGAAGTCTATAAGGGAGAAGAAGTTAACGTGGTCCCGATATCCAAAATCCTGAAGTCAGCGTGCATTTTTACTTTCATTTTGTAATAGGTACTCTAACCCGCCTGCATTAAAAGCTTACTTCTAGTGAAGTTTGTGCACAAGTGAAAAACAAAATTAATGATCCACTTGTATTCTGGCCCTAAATCAGGGTTTTTGAAAAATTGCAAGATTTCTAACAGTGAAAATTCTGAGCAGCTTCAATCACTATATCAAATGGAATCCAGCAAGTAAACCCTGTTCTGTAAACTGGAAAACTTACAGCCACTTTCTTCTTTTAGATATTAATATCGTGCATTGTTAATCTTTTTTATAGAGCAAAACCACACCAAATAAAAAGATATTTTTTAAAATGAACAAAGTTAGAAAACATACATAATAAGCAATTTTACAATGTATTGCATATAATAACACACCATATAAACATACAGGGGCCTATTTACTATGGTGCGAGCGGACATGATCCGATATTGCGGATCATGTCCACTGCACAGCGATATCTGCTGGTGCAATGCTACCCCCTGCTGATTCATTCGGGTTGATTTCTGTCTGCCGCCTCAGAGCAGGCGTATAAGGTATGGAGCACCGGTCTTTATGGGTATACGTTGCCCCAACTTCACTTCACATGGTTTAATCGTTAATGTGGTTTTATATTTTTTACTATTTTTTTTGTACTAATGGTCATCGTATATAAAGAGAAGATATAGGCGTTCCGTGGGCGTTTTTATAGATGTAACTTGTATATTATAATGAGAAAACTATGCAAGTATTTTCTAATGTTAAAGATACATGCAAACAAAAGGTGAACATGTTCACGCATACAGATTATTTTACGTACAACAAACCAATACATTTTCAGATTATATTGTAAGTAAACATCTTTTCAAAATATGCCTCTTCCATGCAGCTGACACTCACATTTATTAGCAAATATTTTGGAAGGTTCTCAGATACTTAGACCAATACTTTCCTATAGAAACAACATTAAAAATCATCTGCAAGGGAAAGTGCTCTTTTTTAGAACATTTCACCTGGTGTGAACATTGCAAGACTGGCGAGACAAAAATGAACAATTCTGGTTTAACACAGCAACCCTTTGAACAATTGCTTTCAAATAATATGAGGTTTAACATGAAAAACATTTACAACTAACTGACGGAATGTTTATATGAAAACTGTGTAAATTTATAGAGGTTCACAAATACACATGAGAAAATATACAAAAGAATTGAAGGGCTCATTAAAATAGCGATGGAGCTCAGTCAGGAGACGCATGAAGCACATTCCTGATCATTAATAAAACATAAAGTATACAGAAAAAACAATATGTTACAGCGGTTAAATAATTACATGGAAGAACTCAGTAAGATCTCTAGGAAACAAAAGAAAGTCAACAAGAAATGCAAAAAGTGGCACAAATGAAGAATTAAGGTAATAATTTACGGGGTACTTCATTTTTAAGTACACCACCAGACCTCAAATACCAGCCACCTTGAATCCGCATTGCAGCATATTTCTTAAATGTCCAATATGTTCCACCGAGTTAGGAGAAAGGGACAGCTGGTTAAAATAGAAGGAACACATATTTGATTGATAGTAATAATATATAAAGAGACCACCGATACCCATGTCCTCTTGATATTGAATTTTGTTTGGCACCCACCCCCCATATTTAACAGTCCGGAATCAATCCTCCTAGTAATGAGTAAAAGAAGAAACAACAAAAGAAAGAGTAAAAGAAAGGAAAGATAAAGATGAATCAAGAAAAAATCAAGGAAAAACAAATCAAAATATAATACACATGACAAAATGAATGACGGGGAGCAAAATAGGATCTAGAAAACTCCAAGGAACCACAAGAACAAGGGAGTTGGCAAAGAAAATAAGAAACACCACCAAGCAACAAGCAGATTCACTTAGAAACAAATGACCATGACACAGCCACATGGGTATAAGAGATTAATAATCAGGAGACATAAAGTGACGGGAATGATCCAACGGAAACATTAATATTTCCTATTAATATAATATTATTAATATAAACGATTAACTGACAATAATGTAATAAGCAATGAACACAATCATATTTCCAAGGGTTCACAAGAGCAACCACCATAAGATAAAATAAATTAACTATAACCAAAGCAAATGACAAAATAAAAATAAATAATAAAGAAACCTAAAAAAAAAAAATCACATACAAATATAATTCACCAATTAACTCATCAAACAACACCTGGAAACACAAAAAGTATAAACAACAAATATAGGAACTTACTAGATGTTAAAAAAATACCAGTAATCATCTAAAAGGAAGCACATAGCCATTCAGTTTGTAAAATATATGCCCTCTCAAAAGTATGAGGACACCTGGCCATCACAACTATATGAGCTTGTTATCCATCCCATTCCAAAACAATGGGTTCTCTTCTGGGACGGTTTTCTACAAGATTTTGTAGTGTTTCTGTGGGAATTTATACTTATTCCAGCCAAAATAGGTCAGGCACTGATGTTAGATGAGAAGGTCAGGCTTGCAATCAGCTTTACAATTCATCTCAAAGGTGTTCTATGGGGTTGAGGTCAGGGCTCTGTGAAGGCCACTGATGAAACAGGAAAGGACTTTCCCAAATTGTTTCTACAAATATGTAAGGACCCAACTGTCTAAAATGTTTTTGCATCCTGTAGCATTAAGCAGATCCTTTACTGAATTCAGCACTAGGTGATCTACCACTTCAAGGATGGGCTGTTATTGATCCTAGACACTTCTACTTCATAATAATAGCACTTGTAGTTGGCCTAGGAAGATCTAGTGTGGCAAAGTTGGTCACAGTTTAAAGTCTTTGTGCTCTTAAGTACAACCCATTATACTAAAAATGTTTGTCTAAGAAGATTTAATGTGACAAATTGTATGCACCAGTTAGCAATGGGTGTGGCTAAAACACCTGAACTCAATAATTAGCAGTTGTGGTGCCTACAGACTTTACGCCATATAGTGTACATATAAATATATATTCTTGAGCAAACAAAAAAGTGTGAAAAAAAAGTAGGAATGTTTAAAAAATAGAAATGTTAATTTATTTTTTATTAACAAAATTCCAAATGAGTGAAAATAAGAAAAATCTAGATCAAATCAATATTTGGTGTTGCCACCCTCTGCCTTCAAAACAGCAACAATACTTCTAGATACACTTGTGCAAAGTGAGCGATTTTATAGGCATATAGGGCAAGATTACGAGTGGCACACTGTTGAGCGCAAGTTGTATATCTAAGGTTTTCATTAGCGTATTACAAGCTGAAAATAAACTTGTTCACTTGAGCACAATAAAATTTTATGCATATAAGGTTAGCGTGACTTCAGAGCTCTGGGGAGACAAAAAAGTGGCACCAAACATATCAGAAGTAGAATTACACTCATATTAACACTGTCTGATAAAAATTATTTAAAACAACATTGCATTGAAAAAGGCTATAAAGGCTCAAAGATATGAGGCCTCAGATATTATATGGCAGCAAATGGCACGTCTAAAATGTGTATGTGTATATATGCAGTATCCCACAAAAGTGAGTACACCCCTCACATTTTTGTAATATTTTATTATATCTTTTCATGTGACAACACTGAAGAAATGACACTTTGCTACAATTTAAAGCAGTGAGTGCACAGCCTGTATAACCGTGTAAATTTGCTGTCCCCTCAAAATAACTCAACACACAGCCATTAATGTCTAAACCATTGGCAAAAAAAGTGAGTACACCCCTAAGTCCAAATTGGGCCCAAAGTGTTAATATTTTGTGTGGCCACCATTATTTTCCAGCACTGCCTTAACCCTCTTGGGCATGGAGTTCACCAGAGCTTCACAAGTTGCCACTGGAGTCCTCTTCCACTCCTCCATGACAACATGACGGAGCTGGTGGATGTTAGAGATCTTGCGCTCCCCCACCTTCCGTTTGAGGATGCCCCACAGATGCTCAATAGGGTTTAGGTCTGGAGACATGCTTGGCCAGTCCATCACCTTTACCCTCAGTGGTCGTCTTGGAGGTGTTTGGGGTCGTTATCATGTTGGAATACTGCCCTGCGGCCCAGTCTCCAAAGGGAGGGGATCATGCTCTGCTTCAGCATGTCACAGTACATGTTGGCATTCATGGTTTCCTCAATGAACTGCAGCTCCCCAGTGCCGGCAGCACTCATGCAGGCCCAGACCATGACACTCCCATCACCATGCTTGACTGTAGGCAAGACACACTTGTCTTTGTACTCCTCACCTGGTTGCCGCCACACACGCTTGACACCATCTGAACCAAATAAGTTTATCTTGGTCTCATCGGACCACAGGACATGGTTCCAGTAATCCATGTCCTTAGTCTATTTGTCTTCAGCAAACTGTTTGTGGGCTTTCTTGTGCATCATCTTTAGAAGAGGTTTGCTTCTGGGACGACAACCATGCAGACTAATTTGATGCAGTGTGCGGCATATGGTCTGAGCACTGACAGGCTGACTCCACACCCTTTCAACCTCTGCAGCAATGCTGGCAGCACTCATACGTCTATTTCCCAAAAACAACCTCTGAATATGATGCTGAGCATGTGCACTCAACTTCTTTGGTCGACCATGGCGAGGCCTGTTCTGAGTGGAACCTGTCCTGTGAAACCGCTGTATGGTCTTGCCCACCGTGCTGCAGCTCGGTTTCAGGGTCTTGGCAATCTTCTTATAGCCTAGACCATCTTTATGTAGAACAACAATTCTTTTTTCAGATCCTCAGAGAGTTCTTTGCCATGAGGTGCCATGTTGAACATCCAGTGACCAGTATGAGAGAGTGTGAGAGTGATAACACCACATTTAACACACCTGCTCCCCATTCACACCTGAAACCTTGTAACACTAATGAGCCACATGACACTGGGGAGGGAAAATGGCTAATTGGGCCCAATTGGGACATTTCAACTTAGGGGTGTAGTCATAAAGTGTTCAACTGTTTATGTACTGTAAATATTTCACATTCCAATGTTCTCCACATAGAAGAATATGTTCTAAATATTTATAAATAGATATATCTATATTTATCTGTATCTCTATCATATATATACTGTATATATATATATATGTATATATATATATATATATATATATATATATATATATACAGTATATATATACTGTATATATATATGTGTGTGTGTGTGTGTGTGTGTGTGTGTGCGTGTGTGTAATTTTTTATTTAAGAATAAATAGAATATACTCTTCTTATGTGAAGAACATTGTAATGTAAAATATTCATAATTCATGTCGGGTTTAGCACAATTGCATAAATTCGATCAGGTTAGGACCTGAGTATGAGTGTTAGTTATTTTGCAGTTTTTGTGCTCCATTGAAGTCTATGGGAGAATACATTAATGCACTTGTGATATTTGAAGTTCAACATTTTGCATGCATCGAGTTATCACTTATATGCTAACTTTTTACTTCCAACTCATAATATGAGCGCAACCTGACACATGCAAAAAGCCTCTGTCTAGCAAAGTTAACACGTTCCACTCATAATCTAGCCCATAGTCAGGTGTGTGATGAAACAATTATACCAAACAGGTGCTAATGATAATCAATGTAATATGTAGGTTGAAACACCATCATTAACTGAAACACTGGGTGAGGAACAGCCAAACTCATTTAACAAGGTGAGGTTGCTGAAGCCAGTTTAATGTCAAAAGGCATACACCCTGGCAAGACTGAGCACAGCAACAAGACACAAGGTAGTTATACTGCATCTACAAGGTCTCTCCTGGGCAGAAATTCCAAGGCAGATAGGGGTTTCCAGATGCGCTGACCAAGCTCTTTTTAAGAAACACAAAGAAACG
Source organism: Bombina bombina (assembly GCF_027579735.1). Classification (NCBI taxonomy): domain Eukaryota; kingdom Metazoa; phylum Chordata; class Amphibia; order Anura; family Bombinatoridae; genus Bombina; species Bombina bombina. The sequence goes on from NC_069504.1 coordinate 30,144,699, forward strand.
GGCTTCAATGATGACTGTAGACGCAGTAGTTAGCCAAGGAAACAGATGAAAGACACATAATGCTTACTTCCCTTCACAATCAGAAGATGTCCAGCAGTGACATCAGCTCAGAATTAGCAGAAATCAGTGGGACCATGTTACACCCATCTACTGTCTGGAGAAGTCTGGTCAGAAGTGGTCTCCATGAAAGATTTTCAACCAAAAAGCCTTACCTCTAAAATGGAAACAAGGCCAAGTGACTTAACTATGCATGAAAAAACAGGAACAGGAGTGCAGAAAAATGTCCACAAGTGCTCTGGACTGAGTCAAAATTTGAAATATTTGGCTGTAGCAGAAGGAGAGCGGTACAAGAATGACTGTATTCAGACAAAAGCATGGCTGAGGTTCCTTGCAAGTTTGGAGCTGCATTTCTGCAAATGGAGTTGGGGATTTGGTCAGAATTAATGGTCTCCTCAATGCTGAGAAGTACAGGCAAATGCTTATCCATCATGCAATAAATAAAAAATATGCAATAAAAGACAATGGAAGGCCCGATTTTCACCCAACATAATAAAACCTTCCTACACTCAGAAATCTGGGAAACTTGGAGGCAGATGATCTAACCCCCTCACTGAGAAGTAAACAGGAACACTAGCTGTAAGTGCCAGGCATTCCCCCTCTCCCTCTCCCCTCCCCCCACCTGTGACCCCCCCCTATTTTTTTTTTTTTTTTCTCTTTCTTCCTCTTCCTTCCTCTTCTCCTCTTTTTCTGACTATTCTAATTACCCTAAAGGTTGTTCTTATCAGTCATGCCCGACTATGATTGAGCTCATTCCATACTCTCATGATCGAATGGATCTCCATGACCCGCCATTACCGTAATGTGTGTAAAGTTTATTACAAAAAACGACTAGTAAGAAAAGTCCAATGTTCATATGGAGCTTTAATGTTATTTATTTGTTTGCCTGTTTCTGTTGTTCCCTCCATACTATAACTAAATGTAACTTACAAGAAGCTCTGTAACCTGCATAGCATTACAAAGATTTGTAATTTGTACTTTTCTGAATTTCAATAAAAAAAAAAAAAAAAAAAAAAATATGCAATAAAAGAGAAACGATCAACTGAAAAACAAGCAAACCCCAGGGTGCATATATAGATATGGGGGCAACTCACTGATGATGCCCACTGCTGGCTGAAATGTTCATCTGAGGATGCCATGCCCTTCTTCAGAGATGCACTTGTCTAGCATTGAGTTGCTTGACTGCCCTTTAAAAGTGATATCAGACTGATACAGGGAGGTTCTCTTTAGTGAAAGGCTAATTTGGGAATAAATAATATGTTCCTGGTGTGGGGACTATAAAGTCCATATGACAAGTTATTTATTGTTTATTTGTTTCCTGGTTGAAATGTCATCAGGAATCAAAAGTATTATTCCATGGAACCAAACACAATCAATATTGAACCCATTCGATAAAATACAGGAACAAAATAAATCAACAGTTAGCAAAAGCAGGTTAGGAAGAAATGGAGATATGAACTGGAAAGACAAAAGTGAGCAGGGAACCACAGAAAACAATAATACCTCACATCAGTAGAAAACACAGAAGGGATCACAGGCTTCTTAGTGAGATCCATAAGGAAAAACAAAGACAGAAATGAATAACTGTAGTTGGAAAATACATGATTATAGAGCACTCACTAATGAATATGCAGTAACACGTGTCTGGATGATCAGGGAGATAATGCAACTTAGTTAATGTTTTGGACCCAACACACATCTGATTTGTCATTGAATTCTAAATCTATCAAGTCAAACAAATGGATACATTTTTGTCTGATACATTATTAAAACCCACAGAGATTCTGTACTTTCTGTTGCTAGTCTGATAAAAAAGGTTCAGTCAGTTGTCCTTATTTGGGCGAATCCTTTTGCCTCATGATGATTCATACTCAACACAAATAAGAGTAGATTTCTAAAGGACAGACATTATATCTCTCCAATAACACAAGTTTACTGAATGTGAGCAGGACATATGACCAATGGGAACCATACAAGCAGGAATATGGAAAGAGAAAAGTACACAAGGGTATAGAGGTGCCTGAGGTTTATAAAAAAATGACAAAAAAACGTCTTAAAATAAAATTAAGGGTGGGTCGTGGACTCTCCATGCCAGGAAAGAAAAGAATTTGTCAGGTAAGCATAAATTTTGTTTTCTTTCCATTGGCATGGAGAGTCCACAAATCCATTCAATTACTAGTGGGAACCAATACCCAAGCTAGAGGACACTGAATAGAAGGGAGGGAGAACAAGACAGGTGGACCTAAACAGAAGGCACCACCACTTGAAGAACTTTCCTACCAAAAAAAGCCTCAGCTGAGGCAAAAACAAACTTTTTAGAATTTGAAAAAGTTTGCAGCGAAGACCAAGTGACCGCCTTGCAGATTTATTCCACAGAAGCCTCCTTTTTTAAAGGCCCAGGAAGAAGAATCAGCCCTAGTGGAATAAGCCATAATCCTTTTAGGAGGCTGTTGACCAGCTGTCTCAAATGAGAGAGATTAAAATATAGAACTTCTATAGATAACATAGGAGAATACGTCACAGACAATAAATAAATCACCTCAAAGAGAGAGATTAATATATAGAGCCCCTATAGATAACATAGGGAAATACCTGTCAAAGACATTATTAAAAAAAATCCCCTCAATATTGTGGCCCGAAACAACCTTAGGAAGTAATCCCAATCGGGCACGTAGGACCGCCTTATCTGCATGAAAAATAAGGTAAGGCAGATTGCAAAAGGAAAGTCAAAATCACCTCACGAGCAGAAGAAATAGCGACCAGAAACAAAAACCTTCCAAGACAATAATTTAATATCAACAGAGTGCCTAGGCTCAAACAGAAAAAGAATGTATGCCATACTTTATGGTAAATCTTGCGAGTTACCTGATTACGAGCCTGAATCATAGTATGACAAGACTAGGCATTCAATCTCCAAGCAGTCAGCTTCAGAGAGTCTAGGTTTGGATGTAGGAAAAGGCACTGAAGTAGAAGGTTCTTCCTCAGAGGAAATTTCCACTGGGAAAAAAAACAACATATTTTCCAGAACCGCAAACCAAGTCCTCCGAAGCCAAGCTGGAGTGATTAGATCACAGAAGCCTGCTCCTGTTTGATATGGGTTATGACCCGAGGAAGGAGGGAAAACGGAGGAAACAGTAAGATTAGACCTAATGTTCCCATGATACCATTTACTTCCATACACATTGCCACCGATGGATGGACAGAGGACTGAAGAGAAAGACAGGCAGCAAGAAGTCAGAATTTTCTGAAAAGAGTCCATCATCTCACAAAAAAACATACCCTAGAATTTGGCAATCAACAACAGAGAATTTTTATGGGATTTTGCTAAATGAAAAGATGGCGCCTGAATCAAGATATCGTCCAGGTACTTAATGACCGCAATTCCTTGAGATTTGGTCACTGCCAGAAGAGCCCCTATTACCTTCGTAAAGATTTGAGGGGCAGTGGCTAGGCCGAAAAGTAGGGCTACAAATAGGAAGTGTTTGTCCAAAAAGGCAAACCGCAGGAATTGGAAATGTTCCCTGTGGATAGGAACATGAAGATAAGCGTCCTTCAAGTTGATGTCTAGTCATGAACTGACCCTCCAGAACTAAAGGGAGAATAGAATGAATAGTCTCCATATTGAAGGATGGAACCTTAAGAAATTTGTGAGACACTTAAGGTCTAAAATGGGTTGAAAAGTTCCCTCTTTCTTGGGAACCATAAATAGGTTGGAATAGATCCTTGACCTTGTTCCGCCAAAGGAAATGGGACAATCATTCCTAGAGAAGCGAGATACTGCCCAAGGATCTGGGACATCGCAAATCCAAGCCTGTTGAAAAAAGGAAAGCCTGCCCCCTCATCTGATCCATGAATGGATCGGGTGCGGACCCTTAATGCTGATTTGGTCTCAGAGGTCGGCTTCTTGGATTGCTTACGCTTATCCCAAGGCTGGTTAGTTCTCCATGAAGTCTTAGTTTGACACAGGAGAATTGAGACCTCTCTATTTATTCTTCAGGCTCCATGACAAAGCATGGCTGTGCTAACTCCAGTAATGGATTATTTTAATGTGTTTCTATTAAGTGTGCTAAGAGGTGTGCTATGTGGTTACAGACTGAGCATGGGCACTAATGCTCTACTTATATATATTCTTGGTGTGCTAAGTCATGCATATATCAGGGGATGCAAGTTGTGACATCATACAGATACCAATCCTGAGCCTATAAATTCAGTTGGTGGTTGGTGATTCTGGTTATGCAGCACTTCCATGATTCTTCTGCTGGTTATGGTGGAATTTACAAGACTCAGTAAGACATTAGACGGAAATTTTGTAGACCTGCTCTATTCTCTGATGCAAAGTCTTTTGTGAGTTCCAGTGAGATTTGTGCCAAATCTAATCATTCTACTATTGGCCTACTCCAAAGTTTACCTGTCTCACTAAGACCATGGACAAATATTACTATGGAATTTATTTTTGAATTGCCACATTCTGATCCCCATGAAACAATCATTGTAGTTGTGGAAAGACTAATTCAAATGTCTAATTGTATCCCATAAATTTGTCTTCCTTCTGCTAGTAAGACTGCTATTTTGTTTCTTAAAGAAATGTTCCATCTTTATGGCCTTCCGGATTCCATAGTATCTGATCGAAGAACTCAGTTCACTTCCAAATTTTGGGAATATTTCTGCAAAACTAGATCATCATCCTCCACATACCACCCACATACTGATGGCCAGGTGGAAAGGACAAGTCAGACAATAGAAGAATACCTCTATTGTTACACATACCTTCCAGATGGTTGGCTGCCACTTTTACTTATTGCTGAGTTTGCATAAAATAACTAGTCATCAATCAAGTAAAAGGTCACCTTTCTTTGCTAACTATGGCTAACATCTATCAGATTTGCCCAACTTACATATATCTACTCCAGTTCCTGATCTATCTACTTGGTTGGGACTTTACAACAACATTTTTCACTCCTCTGAAATACTCTCTTGCAAGCACAGTCCAGATACAAGAGTCATGCTGACAGAAGACGTTCTCCTACTCCTAAGTGTGCCTGTGGTGACAAGGCATGGTTGTCTACCAGTAGCTTTTGACTGAACTATCCTTCTAAGAAACTTGGTCCCAAATGTATTGGTCCTTTTCAGAAGATTATCAATTCTGTGACTGTTGTCTGAAATTGCCTTCCTTTTAAAAGAATGATCCTGTTTTTTATGTCTCTCTACTTCTCGTTCCCCCTGATGGTTGATGTAGGCAACCAAGGTTATATTGTCTGATTGGAATCTGATAAACTGGGACGAACCCAGAAGGGGCCAAGCCTTCAAGGCATTGAAGATTGCCCGGAGTTCCATACAGGCACCATGATTCCGATCACCTCCATACACTGAGCCACTGAGGGTTTCAAGGAGGCCTGGAGGGCAAGACATGCAGTAGTTAGCTTGCAACATCTCTAATCTGTGAGGAATATTCTCATGGATTTGGAGTCTATTATTGTCCCCCAGGAAATTCACCCTTGTACTTGGAGTAAGTTTATCTTCCATCCATGTGATCAAAGAAGACTGAGAAGGGACTCCAAATGTTTTTCCGCTAAACAAAAAGATGGTGCTTGCACAAAGATATCATCCAGGTAAGGCGCTACTGCAATACCTTGTGTTCTAGCAAAGGCTAGAAGAGCCCCAAGAACCTTCGAAAATATCCTTGGAGCAGGAGCTAGGCCAAACGGAAGAGCTATGAACTGGAAGTGCTGGTCCAGAAAGGCAAACCTACCAATTAAAAAAATCTAAATTACAAATTTAAAAAAAACTAACACGGGGGCGGAGCCAACTGCCAAAGAGGTCAGACGTGTCTGAGCAGAGCTCCTGGCTTATGGACTAAAAAATAGAAAATATCTCAATATTACAAGCCTCGATTTCTTATTATAACATCCAAGATCTCATAGGCACCCACATAAGAATGTAAGGCAGCGAGAAGCTCTATGCAGAGGATGCACACAGAGTTTTAGCCCTTCAACTTTGCCATGTGGTAAGCACTGCCATTTTACCTACCGGGCCCGCTCACATCGGCAACCTATATTGAATGAGGAACCAGTTGATTACAATATACATCCTCCCCGGGTGTTTGGGTCAGCATAGCTACTATTATTCTACATAACTAAGGGCAGTGGTGGACCTACCTACAAGCAACTCACGTATTGTACTCACGGTGCAGTACTAATATGGAGGCTATGGAGGCCTGGGAACAATATACGCGACGGCTTATTGATGAGTACTTTCAGAACCTTGTGATGCACCTTACCTCTTTGGTATCTGCCCTGATACGGCAGCCGCTGCAGATTGCAGATACCTTAAACTTTTAGCAGAACAATGGTGATGGCGTCACATCTGCATGCGCACCTCAGGGGGAACAAGAGACTATCCCAGGCGGTCAGTCTCTGGACTTACTGTGTTCCGGTCATGAGAGGATGATGGTTGCGGGGTGTCCCTTACTGAGGGGTCCGGTGGTGGTTCAGAATGCAGAAAAATTGTTGAACACTGGGGGGGCCTCTGTTGCAGGGTGCTACAGTATCTGGTGGGCTCGTTAGCATCCAACATGTTTTTTCACACAGAGCCGGCTGGTTGAAGACTACTGCACGAGTTTTTTTTGTGACATCTCACAATACAGAAGGAACTGTTGCTTTTAAAGAAAAATCACTGCCTTATACGGATCAGGAGTGTGCCTTTCCCAAACACAGACCTCTGCATACTTTGGAGATGTTCCCCGATGATAGAAAATGCCTTACAACAGTATTCTGCATTGCAAATGTGAGAGGTAGTGTAGGCTGACTTGTTTTTATACGGAGTTAAGATTGGCCATATTGTCAACTGGATGTCTATATTTTACCACACTGTGAGATTTTTCGTCTCTTGTTCCCTTGCAGGTTTGCTTTAGTTTTTATTTACTTCCAAGATTTGATCGCAACATTACTCATCTTTCCCTATACTGGATTTATTAGTGCAGTCTTGGGTCACTTATTAACTTATGGGAAAGCAAAATAGGCATAGAATAGGAAACAATGTGTGGCTACTTACGCTATGCTATCTGAAAACAATGCAAGGGAACTCTATAAGTATAAAGTGAACTTTTCATTTCATTTTTTTGCCCACAATGAAGGTATTAGTGGCGACTCAGGTTATTAACCGTTATATATGAAGGCAAAACGCTTGATCTTACTCAACGGTTTTACAAGGACATGCCTAAAGCCCTTTTGCATGTTAGATGCTAATAGTTCCTTTTGTATTTTATACTTTAAAAGCCTTATTAGAAGCGTGTATTTGATTTCATACTAATTTGCATTTAGTGTGGGATGACATCATATATACAGCTACTGATCGTTTATAAAGCCGTGCCGCAAAATTAAAAAATGACTATTACACACATGTCTTATAATCACCTAATAGTTAATTTATGTCGGAAATGTAAAGTTACCAGATGTTTTCTAAAGTGTGAGATATTCATCTTAATTGCTGGATTATGCAAAATTACCTTGTTCCATATGTGTTGATATATAGACATAGTTTACAAATATTAAAACATCCCTTAGCTCCTGGACTTTGGTCACATTTGGAGCATATTCATATATTTATATATACTATTTGTATTTGTGTTCGTTAACATGAAAGAGCTTGATATCTCTACTCATAGTTTACCCTTATTTCTTTAAAGTTTAGTAGCAACTTATTCCTGGGCAAGACATAACTCTTTATAGTTATTGTATAGTGTCCTAAATGTAGGGGTTTGGGCACTGATTATGATTGCTATGATTGTTTATCTGACATTAATCTTCTCTTTTGCATATATTCTCTTAAATTGAAAAGCTCTATATATTTAGATATTAAGCGAGTCTAATATTTTAGCAATCTATTTAGGTCTGTACTGTGTTCCACAGGCCCCATCTCCTACTTCTAGATTTGTTTTAAGCTATATTGTATTGAAGTTAGTTAAACCCCCTTTACGTTTAAACACTAAGTCATACAACCTTTAGGCCTTAGTTCTACCTCCATAAGCCTAGACTTGCTGTTTATCTTTGAGCAACTTTTTATAACTATGCTAAGAAAATTGATAGTATGCTAACTCTTGTATCTTATTCGTTAAATATAGAAACTAATTTCACAATAAAATTCTAGAAAAAATGGAGAAGGCACCACATAGTTTCACAATAACACCAGGGCAATATCTATACTTTTTCATCTAGAATTCTTTCAATGAATGCAGTAGTTTTCCATTTTATGTCTATGTGCCATTAGTTGTTTACAGTCCTTGGAAAATTATGTTGTTTGCATTAACATGTGATTTAACTTGTTCTGTGGTCTTTTGGTTAGGTTAGTTGTTACCTCTAATTGTGATAGACCTCTGCTTATTGACATAGATACCCGTTGCTGGGTATAGGGCCCATACCCAGTCAGTGGGGTTTGAATAGATAAAAAAATGGAATATAACAGAGGTATTAGGAGACATAATTGTATCTTAATATTGAAATAAGACAGGCCTTAACATATTTAACATATTTCACTATCACAGACAACGATTTATGCCCTTGAGTTTTTTAGTTTTTTATTCTTTTTTCCCTATTGATATAGTATCTCCAATGACTTTAGTCTTGAGCGAATATAAGACATAATGCATCTAATTCTTTTAGAAGCAGTATTAGTCCTATGACTTAGTTAGAGGTTACCCCATATAGACTTCAACTTCTTATTCAGTATCTAATAAGCCATAATGCAATGAGCCCAATAGTACCTTCTTTATAAACAGGCCTTATGAGAGTTATTATTTATAGTTAATCAGTTGGACTCCTATCTCCCCCCATATTTACTCTAGTACTCTGTTATTCTCTTTAAAATCTGATTTCAGAGACTAGCTTGCGGTTTCCCTTGATATATACCGCATGTAATTCTTTATTTTAGAATCTAATACCTCTATATTTTCACATTTTTCAAATACAATTAACTTGAAATTAGAGGCATTAGTCCTTAATGGCATTATTTCTTCAGTACTGCACATACCTTCCAGATGGTTGGCTGCCACTTTTACTTATTGCTGAGTTTGCATAAAATAACTAGTCATCAATCAAGTAAAAGGTCACCTTTCTTTGCTAACTATGGCTAACATCTATCAGATTTGCCCAACTTACCTATATCTACTCCAGTTCCTGATCTATCTACTTGGTTGGGACTTTACAACAACATTTTTCACTCCTCTGAAATACTCTCTTGCAAGCACAGTCCAGATACAAGAGTCATGCTGACAGAAGACGTTCTCCTACTCCTAAGTGTGCCTGTGGTGACAAGGCATGGTTGTCTACCAGTAGCTTTTGACTGAACTATCCTTCTAAGAAACTTGGTCCCAAATGTATTGGTCCTTTTCAGAAGATTATCAATTCTGTGACTGTTGTCTGAAATTGCCTTCCTTTTAAAAGAATGATCCTGTTTTTTATGTCTCTCTACTTCTCGTTCCCCCTGATGGTTGATGTAGGCAACCAAGGTTATATTGTCTGATTGGAATCTGATAAACTGGGACGAACCCAGAAGGGGCCAAGCCTTCAAGGCATTGAAGATTGCCCGGAGTTCCATACAGGCACCATGATTCCGATCACCTCCATACACTGAGCCACTGAGGGTTTCAAGGAGGCCTGGAGGGCAAGACATGCAGTAGTTAGCTTGCAACATCTCTAATCTGTGAGGAATATTCTCATGGATTTGGAGTCTATTATTGTCCCCCAGGAAATTCACCCTTGTACTTGGAGTAAGTTTATCTTCCATCCATGTGATCAAAGAAGACTGAGAAGGGACTCCAAATGTTTTTCCGCTAAACAAAAAGATGGTGCTTGCACAAAGATATCATCCAGGTAAGGCGCTACTGCAATACCTTGTGTTCTAGCAAAGGCTAGAAGAGCCCCAAGAACCTTCGAAAATATCCTTGGAGCAGGAGCTAGGCCAAACGGAAGAGCTATGAACTGGAAGTGCTGGTCCAGAAAGGCAAACCTACCAATTAAAAAAATCTAAATTACAAATTTAAAAAAAACTAACACGGGGGCGGAGCCAACTGCCAAAGAGGTCAGACGTGTCTGAGCAGAGCTCCTGGCTTATGGACTAAAAAATAGAAAATATCTCAATATTACAAGCCTCGATTTCTTATTATAACATCCAAGATCTCATAGGCACCCACATAAGAATGTAAGGCAGCGAGAAGCTCTATGCAGAGGATGCACACAGAGTTTTAGCCCTTCAACTTTGCCATGTGGTAAGCACTGCCATTTTACCTACCGGGCCCGCTCACATCGGCAACCTATATTGAATGAGGAACCAGTTGATTACAATATACATCCTCCCCGGGTGTTTGGGTCAGCATAGCTACTATTATTCTACATAACTAAGGGCAGTGGTGGACCTACCTACAAGCAACTCACGTATTGTACTCACGGTGCAGTACTAATATGGAGGCTATGGAGGCCTGGGAACAATATACGCGACGGCTTATTGATGAGTACTTTCAGAACCTTGTGATGCACCTTACCTCTTTGGTATCTGCCCTGATACGGCAGCCGCTGCAGATTGCAGATACCTTAAACTTTTAGCAGAACAATGGTGATGGCGTCACATCTGCATGCGCACCTCAGGGGGAACAAGAGACTATCCCAGGCGGTCAGTCTCTGGACTTACTGTGTTCCGGTCATGAGAGGATGATGGTTGCGGGGTGTCCCTTACTGAGGGGTCCGGTGGTGGTTCAGAATGCAGAAAAATTGTTGAACACTGGGGGGGCCTCTGTTGCAGGGTGCTACAGTATCTGGTGGGCTCGTTAGCATCCAACATGTTTTTTCACACAGAGCCGGCTGGTTGAAGACTACTGCACGAGTTTTTTTTGTGACATCTCACAATACAGAAGGAACTGTTGCTTTTAAAGAAAAATCACTGCCTTATACGGATCAGGAGTGTGCCTTTCCCAAACACAGACCTCTGCATACTTTGGAGATGTTCCCCGATGATAGAAAATGCCTTACAACAGTATTCTGCATTGCAAATGTGAGAGGTAGTGTAGGCTGACTTGTTTTTATACGGAGTTAAGATTGGCCATATTGTCAACTGGATGTCTATATTTTACCACACTGTGAGATTTTTCGTCTCTTGTTCCCTTGCAGGTTTGCTTTAGTTTTTATTTACTTCCAAGATTTGATCGCAACATTACTCATCTTTCCCTATACTGGATTTATTAGTGCAGTCTTGGGTCACTTATTAACTTATGGGAAAGCAAAATAGGCATAGAATAGGAAACAATGTGTGGCTACTTACGCTATGCTATCTGAAAACAATGCAAGGGAACTCTATAAGTATAAAGTGAACTTTTCATTTCATTTTTTTGCCCACAATGAAGGTATTAGTGGCGACTCAGGTTATTAACCGTTATATATGAAGGCAAAACGCTTGATCTTACTCAACGGTTTTACAAGGACATGCCTAAAGCCCTTTTGCATGTTAGATGCTAATAGTTCCTTTTGTATTTTATACTTTAAAAGCCTTATTAGAAGCGTGTATTTGATTTCATACTAATTTGCATTTAGTGTGGGATGACATCATATATACAGCTACTGATCGTTTATAAAGCCGTGCCGCAAAATTAAAAAATGACTATTACACACATGTCTTATAATCACCTAATAGTTAATTTATGTCGGAAATGTAAAGTTACCAGATGTTTTCTAAAGTGTGAGATATTCATCTTAATTGCTGGATTATGCAAAATTACCTTGTTCCATATGTGTTGATATATAGACATAGTTTACAAATATTAAAACATCCCTTAGCTCCTGGACTTTGGTCACATTTGGAGCATATTCATATATTTATATATACTATTTGTATTTGTGTTCGTTAACATGAAAGAGCTTGATATCTCTACTCATAGTTTACCCTTATTTCTTTAAAGTTTAGTAGCAACTTATTCCTGGGCAAGACATAACTCTTTATAGTTATTGTATAGTGTCCTAAATGTAGGGGTTTGGGCACTGATTATGATTGCTATGATTGTTTATCTGACATTAATCTTCTCTTTTGCATATATTCTCTTAAATTGAAAAGCTCTATATATTTAGATATTAAGCGAGTCTAATATTTTAGCAATCTATTTAGGTCTGTACTGTGTTCCACAGGCCCCATCTCCTACTTCTAGATTTGTTTTAAGCTATATTGTATTGAAGTTAGTTAAACCCCCTTTACGTTTAAACACTAAGTCATACAACCTTTAGGCCTTAGTTCTACCTCCATAAGCCTAGACTTGCTGTTTATCTTTGAGCAACTTTTTATAACTATGCTAAGAAAATTGATAGTATGCTAACTCTTGTATCTTATTCGTTAAATATAGAAACTAATTTCACAATAAAATTCTAGAAAAAATGGAGAAGGCACCACATAGTTTCACAATAACACCAGGGCAATATCTATACTTTTTCATCTAGAATTCTTTCAATGAATGCAGTAGTTTTCCATTTTATGTCTATGTGCCATTAGTTGTTTACAGTCCTTGGAAAATTATGTTGTTTGCATTAACATGTGATTTAACTTGTTCTGTGGTCTTTTGGTTAGGTTAGTTGTTACCTCTAATTGTGATAGACCTCTGCTTATTGACATAGATACCCGTTGCTGGGTATAGGGCCCATACCCAGTCAGTGGGGTTTGAATAGATAAAAAAATGGAATATAACAGAGGTATTAGGAGACATAATTGTATCTTAATATTGAAATAAGACAGGCCTTAACATATTTAACATATTTCACTATCACAGACAACGATTTATGCCCTTGAGTTTTTTAGTTTTTTATTCTTTTTTCCCTATTGATATAGTATCTCCAATGACTTTAGTCTTGAGCGAATATAAGACATAATGCATCTAATTCTTTTAGAAGCAGTATTAGTCCTATGACTTAGTTAGAGGTTACCCCATATAGACTTCAACTTCTTATTCAGTATCTAATAAGCCATAATGCAATGAGCCCAATAGTACCTTCTTTATAAACAGGCCTTATGAGAGTTATTATTTATAGTTAATCAGTTGGACTCCTATCTCCCCCCATATTTACTCTAGTACTCTGTTATTCTCTTTAAAATCTGATTTCAGAGACTAGCTTGCGGTTTCCCTTGATATATACCGCATGTAATTCTTTATTTTAGAATCTAATACCTCTATATTTTCACATTTTTCAAATACAATTAGCTTGAAATTAGAGGCATTAGTCCTTAATGGCATTATTTCTTCAGTACTGCACATTACAGTTTTCCATAATATAGTTCTCAGTTAAAAATTGCAAATTGCATTTATATTGATGCATTGTGAGAAATGTGTTTATCACTACTTGTTTTTGATTTTCTATATCATATGGAACTTTCATTTATTTTTTCATTTTATTTTCATTTTACTGTGTTTAGGCTGTGTCCTAATCAAAAGTAATGTTTGTACTGTGGATTATTGGTTTTGTATTGATATAAAACATCAATAAAAATCAATTAAAAAAAAAACATTAACACTACGAAAAAAATTAAAAATCTAAAATATTTTTAAAAAAAGTTTACCAAAAATAATTAACACTAAAATCATGAAAAATAAAAAACACTAAGATTACAAAAAATAAAGGAAATGATCAAACATAAAAACAACTACACCTAATCTAATAGCCCTATACAAACAAAAAAGCCCCCCCCCCCAATAAAAACATACAATAAACTACCAATAGCTCTTAAAAGGGCCTTTTGTAGGGCATTGTCCTAAAAAATCAGCTCTTTTACCTGTAAAAAAATACAAAGTCCCCCCAACAGCAAAAACCCACCAACCAACCCCCTAAAATAAAAAACCTAACTAAAAAAACCTAAGCTACCCATTGCCCCTAAAGGGGCATTTGTATGGGCATTGCCCTTAACAGGGCATTTAGCTCTTTTGCATTGCCCTTAAAAACATAATTTATGTAAAAACTTACCTGATAAATTCATTTCTTTCATGTAATTGGCAAGAGTCCATGAGCTAGTGACGTATGGGATATACAATCCTACCAGGAGGGACAAAATTTCCCAAACCTCAAAATGCCTATAAATACACCCCTCACCACACCCACAATTCAGTTTAACAAATAGCCAAATAGTGGGGTGAAAAAATAAGGAGTAAAAGAGCATACAAAAAGAGGAAATGGAAATAAAATTGTGCTTTTTATACAAAAATTATAACCACCATAAAAAGGGTGGGCCTCATGGACTCTTGCCAATATGAAAGAAATTAATTTATCAGGCAAGTTCTTACATAAATTATGTTTTTAAGGGAAATGCAAAAGAGTTAAATGAACTTTTAAGGGCGATGCCCATACAAATGCCCCTTTAGAGGCAATGGGTAGCTTAGGTTTTTTTTAGTTAGGTTTTTTATTTTGGGCGGTTGGTTGGGGGGGTTTTGCTGTTGGGGGGACTTTGTATTTTTGTACAGGTAAAAGAGCTGAAAATTATGTTTTCTTTCATGTAATTGGCAAGAGTCCATGAGCTAGTGACGTATGGGATAGAAATACCCAAGATGTGGGAGACCACAGAAGAGTCACTAGAAAGGGAGGGAAAAAAACATAATTTATGTAAGAACTTACCTGATAAATTGATTTCTTTCATATTAGCAAGAGTCCATGAGCTAGTGACGTATGGGATATACATTCCTACCAGGAGGGGCAAAGTTTCCCAAACCTTAAAATGCCTATAAATACACCCCTCACCACACCCACAATTCAGTTTAACGAATAGCCAAGAAGTGGGGTGATAAGAAAGGAGTGAAAGCATCAAAAATAAGGAATTGGAATAATTGTGCTTTATACAAAAAAATCATAACCACCACAAAAAGGGTGGGCCTCATGGACTCTTGCTAATATGAAAGAAATGAATTTATCAGGTAAGTTCTTACATAAATTATGTTTTCTTTCATGTAATTAGCAAGAGTCCATGAGCTAGTGACATATGGGATAGCAGATACCCAAGATGTGGAACTTCCACGCAAGAGTCACTAGAGAGGGAGGGATAAAATAAAGACAGCCAATTCCGCTGAAAAATTAATCCACAACCCAAATCAAAAGTTTAAATTTTTATAATGAAAAAAACTGAAATTATAAGCAGAAGAATCAAACTGAAACAGCTGCCTGAAGTACTATTCTACCAAAAACTGCTTCTGAAGAAGAAAACACATCAAAATGGTAGAATTTAGTAAAAGTATGCAAAGAAGACCAAGTCGTTGCTTTGCAAATCTGATCAACAGAAGCTTCATTCTTAAAAGCCCAGGAAGTAGAAACTGACCTAGTAGAATGAGCCGTAATCCTCTGAGGCGGGGATTAACCCGACTCCAAATAAGCATGATAAATCAAAAGCTTTAACCAAGATGCCAAAGAAATGGCAGAAGCCTTCTGATCTTTCCTAAAACCAGAAAAGATAACAAATAGACTAGAAGTCTGTCTGAAATCTGAGTAGCTTCAACATAATATTTCAAAACTCTTACCACATCCAAAGAATGTAAGAATCTTACCAAAGAATTCTTAGGATTAGGACACCAGGAAGGGACAATAATTCCTCTACTAATGGTGTTAGAATTCACAACTTTAGGTAAAAATTGAAATGAGGACAGCAAAAACCACCTTATCCTGATGAAAAATCAGAAAAAGGAGATTCACAAGAAAGAACAGATAATTCAAAAACTGTTCTAGCTGAAGAGATGTCTAAAAAGAACAATACTTTCCATGAAAGTAATTAATGTCCAAAGAAAGCATATGCTCAAACAGAAGAGCCTTTAAAGCCTTCAGAACCAAATTAAGGCTCCAAGGAGGAGAAATTGGCTTAATGACAGGCTTGATACGAACCAAAGCCTGAACAAAACAATGAATATCAGAAAGATTTAGCAATTCTTACTGTGAAACAGCACAGGAAAAGCAGAGATTTGTCCTTTCAAGGATCATGCAGACAAAACCTTATGAAGAAACTATAAAATCCTAGGAATTCTAAAAGAATGCCAAGAGAATTCATAAGAAGAGCATCATGAGATGTAAATCTTCCAAACTCGATAATAAATCCTACTAGACACAGGTTTACGAGCCTGCAACATAGTATTAATCACTGAGTCAGAGAAACTTCTATGACTAAGTACTAAGCGTTAAATTTTCATACCATCAAATTAATAATTTGAATTCCTGATGAAAAAAACAATGTTAAGATATAAGGTCTGGCCTTAATGGAAGTACCCAAGATTGGACATCCGAACAAGAACCATATACCAAAACCTGTGTGGCCATGCTGGAGCCACCAGCCACACCAAAGATTGCTCTCTGATGATTTTGAAAATCACTCTAAAAGAAGATGAAAAAATATAGGCAGATTGATAATTCCAAGGAAGTGTTAATGCATACACTACTTCCGCCTGAGGATCCCCGGACCTGAATAGGCCCCTGGGAAGTTCCTTGTTTAGATGAGATGCCATCAGATCTATTTCTGGAAGCCCTCACATCTGAAAAATTGAAAAACATATCTGGGTAAAGAGACCATTCTCCCGGATGTAAAGCTTGATTAACAGAGATAATCCGCTTCCCAATTGTCTATACCTGGGAAAAAGACCACAGAAATTAGATAGGAGCTGGATTTAGCCCAAGCAAATATCCAAGATACTTCTGTCAAAGCCTAAAGACTGATAGTCCCACCCTGATGATTGACATACGCCACAGTTGTGACATTGTCTGAAAAAACAATAAACGTCTCTTCTTCAAAAAGAAACCAAACTGAAGAACTCTGGGAATGCACGGAGTTCCAAAATATCAAATGGTAATCTCGCCTCCTGAGATTTCCAAACCCCTTGTGCTGACAGAGATCCTCAGACAGCCTCCCAACCTAAAAGACTCACATCTGTAGAGATCATGGTCCAGGTTGAAAGAACCGAAGAGACCTATAGAACTAAATGATGGTGATCTTAACCACTGAATCAAAGATAGTTAAACATTAGGAATCAAAGATATAAAAAGTGATATCCTAGAATCCCTGCACCATTATTCAGCATAAAAAAACAGAAAGGTTTCCTATGAAATGAGCAAAGGGAATCGAATCCAATGCTGCAGCCATGAAACCTAAAACTTCCATGCATATATAGCAACTTGAAGACTGAAGGTTCCGACAAATGGAACCCAATAAACTTGTCACTTGTCTGTTAGAGACAAAAACATTGACACAATCTATCTGGAAACCTAAAAAAGGTGACCCTTGTGTGAGGAATCAAGGAGCTTTTGATAAAAAGATCCTCTAACCATGTCTTGAAGAAACAACAAAGTTGAATCGTATGAGATTCCGCAGAACGAAAAGACTGAGCCAGTACCATGATACCGTCCAAATAAGGAACACTGAGAACCTTGAAAAGATTCTTAGAGCTGTCGCTAAACCAGAAGTAAAAGCAACAAATTGGTAATGCTTGTCAAAAAAAGAGAAAATGAAGATATGCATCTATTGTATCTATTGTAAACAAATAATGCCATCACTGACCAAAAAGGCAGAATAGACCATATAAACACCATTCTAAAAGATGGTACACTTATATGACAATTCAAAAAGATTTTCCATCTTTGGAACAATGAATAGTCTTGAATAAAACCCCAAAACCCAGTTCCTAAAATGAAACTGGAATAAATACCCCAGAAAACTCCAGGTCTGAGCAGCGCTTGAGCCCCAAGGGGTGACCAGCCGCACTTCACCAGTACCCAAAACATATAGGTCTGAAACACACTTCAGGAAAGTGTTAGTCTTACTGGAATAGCTGGAATATGATAGAGAAAAAAGACTTCTCACAGACGGTTTTACTCTGAAACCTATTCTGTACCCAAAGTCTAAGAAGTTTGGACCGAATAGAACCAAACAATTTAAAAAAAGTCTTAACCTGCCCCTTACCAGCCAAGCTGGAATAAGAACCACACCTACATGCAAATTTGGGGAGCTGACTTTGAACTTTTAAAAGGCTTAATTGAATGAAGAAAAAAACTTCCAATTATAAACATGTTACTTGGGGAAGAATTCAGGATTCCGTTCCTTAGTAAGAACAGAAAACTAATATAAGCTTAAAGTTTTAGTCTTAGAACTCAATCTTGAAGCCCAGAGTAACAGTTAAAGAATTGAATCCAATTATGAACCAAATAATTGATTATCTTGGAAAAAAAGAAATATGGATTTTAGAAATCAAATTAGCATTCCAAGATTGAAATCACAAAGTTCTTCTAGCTAAAATAGCTAAAGACATAGATTAAACCTCATTTGCGAAAATATTTAATAAAATGACAACACAAATGAAATTATTAGCATGTTAATCAAGTTAAAGGACCAGTCAACACACTGGACTTGCACAATCAACAAATGCAAGATAACAAGATAATGCAATAGCACTTAGTCTGAACTTCAAATGAGTAATAGATTTTGTCCTTTTAACAATGCTAAACAAATCATAATCTGATACTTGATCTTAAAGTATCCAACCAGAAAGATGAAGCAATTGCAACATCAGCCAAATAAATTACAGGTCTAAGAAAAGTACCTGAAAATAATTTTCCTTAAATAAGATACGACCATCTGAAGGAAAAAAAACTGAAAACTAATTGCCGGCAAAGAATACAATTTAAAAACCTTAAAGAAGGACTAAAAGAAAATTCTCAGCCTATTCCATTCCCTAGTATCAGGAACTGGAAAAAAACCTCTGAAGCCACAGAAGATAAATAAGTAGAATTTAAATGTTAGCTAGTCTTTAAAATCAAAAGAACCAGTTACTTCAATATCCAAAAATAATCAACACCTTTTGAACAAAGAACAAATGTACTCTATTAAAAAATAAAAAAGTAGATTTGTTAGTGTCAATATCTGATGAAGAAAAATTCTGAATGAGAAAAAACACCATCAGAGAAGGATAATTCATTATGTTGTTGGTCATTTGAAACTTCAACTAAAAAAGAAGTTTGAAAAAGACCTAAAAATGTTATTAGAAGGCGGGATGTCAGACAAAGCCTTTAAAATAGAATCAGAAAAATATTCTTATAAATTTCTAAGTATATCTTGTACATAAGATATAAAAAGAATAGCAATATATAAAGCATAAATACTAATGGATTCTGCATGTAAAAGTTTATCATGATAACTTATTACAAACCATAGCTAAAGATAAACATTCATAACATTAAAATAAATGAACTTAGCTTTGGTAGGACTGATATCAGTCAACAGGAATCCCTCAGCATTTCTTGATACAGGAACAATGTTTGAAATATCTTGCAATATGTAATAGAAAAAAACAACATATAAAGCAAAATTATCAAATTCCTTAAATGACAGTTTCAGGAATGGGAAAAAATGCAAAATAAACAAGCCTCTAGCAACCAGAAGCAACAAAAAAGTGAGACTTAAATAATGTGAGAAAAAGTGGAACAAGTATGATGCCCACATTTTTGGCGCCAAGTATGACGCCCACATTATTATCAAAAAATGACGTAACTACGAACAAACTTCCGGCGTCAACTACGGCGCCGGAAATGACAAAATTTTGCGCCAAAAAAGTTTGCGCCAAGAATGACGCAATAAATTGAAGCATTTTCTGCCCCCGCGAGCCTAACAGCCCGCAGGGGAAAAAGTCAATTGAAAATTTTCAAGGTAAGAAAAAAATATTTATTCATATGCATTATCCCAAATAATGAAACTGACAGTCTGAATGAAGGAATACTGATTATCCTGAATCATGGCAAATATAAGTTTAAACACATATATTTAGAACTTTACATATAAAGTGCCCAACCATAGCTTTGAGTGTCATAAATAGAAATAAGACTTACTTACCCCAAGACACTCATCTACATAAAGTAGATAGCCAAACCAGTACTGAAACGAGAATCAGTAGAGGTAATTGTATATAAGAGTATATCGTCGATCTGAAAAGGGAGGTAGGAGAAGAAATCTCTACGACCGATAACAGAGAACCTATGAAATAGATCCCCTAGAGGAAGACCATTGAATTCAAATAGGCAATACTCTCTTCACATCCCTCTGACATTCACTGCACTCTGAGAGGAAAACCGGGCTTCAGCCTGCTGGGAAGCGCATATCAACGTAGAATCTAGCACAAACTTACTTCACCACCTCCATGGGAGGCAAAGTTTGTAAAACTGAATTGTGGGTGTGGTGAGGGGTGTATTTATAGGCATTTTAAGGTTTGGGAAACTTTGCCCCTCCTGGTAGGAATGTATATCCCATACGTAACTAGCTCATGGACTCTTGCTAATTACATGAAATAAATAAAAACAGCTATTTCTGATGAAAAAATTAAAGACACAAAAAAATAAGTCTATCTTATAAATTTCACATAAATTTAAAAAAAAAAAACTTAAATCATAAGCAGAAGAATCAAACTGAGACAGCTGCCTGAAGAACTTTTCTACCAAAGACTGCTTCAGAATAAGCAAATACAACAAAATGGTAAAATTTAGTAAATGTATGCAAAGAAGACCAAAGAAGACCAAGTTGCTGCTTTGCAAATCTGATCAACCAAAGCTTCATTCTTAAAAGCCCAAGAAGTGGAGACTGATCTAGTACAATGAGCTTTAATTCTCTGAGGCGGAGACTGTCCCGCCTCCAAATAAGCCTTGTGAATCAAAAGCTTTAACCAAGATGCCAAAGAATGGCAGAGGCTTTCTGACCTTTCCTAGGACCAGAAAAAACAAC
This sequence comes from Bombina bombina, assembly GCF_027579735.1. Taxonomy (NCBI): domain Eukaryota; kingdom Metazoa; phylum Chordata; class Amphibia; order Anura; family Bombinatoridae; genus Bombina; species Bombina bombina. Next base: position 30,165,501 of record NC_069504.1, read on the forward strand.
AGACTAGAAGTCTACCTGAAATCTTTAGTAGCTTCAATATAATATTTCAAAGCTCTTACAACATCCAAAGAATGTTAAGATCTTTCAAGAGTATTCTTGGGATTAGGACACAAGGAAGGAACAACAATTTCCCTACTAATGTTGTTAGAATTCAAAAGTCCGCAAAACAGCCTTATCCTTATGGAAAATCAGAAAAGGAGACTCACAAGAGAGAGCAGATAATTCAGAAACTCTTCTCGCTGAAGAGATAGCCAAAAGAAACAACAGTTTCCAAGAAAGTAGTTTAATATCCAAACAATGCATAGGCTCAAAAGGAGGAGCCTACAAAGCCTTCAAAACCAAATTAAGACTCCAAGGAGGAGAGATTGATTTAACAACAGGCTTTATACGAACCAAAGACTGAACAAAACAGTGAATATCAGGAAGTTTAGCAATCTTTCTATGATATAAAACAGAAAGAGCAGAGATTTGTCCCTTCAATGTACTTGCAGATAACCCTTTATCCAAACCATCCTGAAGAAACTGTAAAATTCTAGGAATCCTAAAATAGTGGCAAGAGAATTTTTGAGAAAAACACCATGAAATATAGGTTTTCCAAACCCGATAATAAATCTTCCTTGAAACAGACTTACGAGCCTGTAGCATAGTATTATTCACTGAGTCAGAGAAACCTCTATGACTAAGTACTAAGCGTTAAATTTCCATTACTTTAAATTTAACAATTTGAGATCCTGATGGAAAAATGTCCCTTGAGACATAAGGTCCGGCCTTAAAGGAAGTGGCCAAGGTTGGCAACTGGACATCCGGACAAGATCTGCATACCAAAACCTGTGAGGCCATGATGGTGCTATCAGAAACACATGCAATTGTTCCAATGTGATCTTGGAGATCACCCTTGGAAGAAGAACTAGAGGCGGAAAAATGTAAACAGGTTGGTAAAACCAAGGAACTGCTAACGCATCCACCATCTCCGCCTGAGAATCTGAGTATCTGAGATACTTCTTTTATCACTAAAGGACTGCGAGTCCCCCCTTGATGATAGACATATGCCACAGTTGTGATATTGTCTGTCTGAAAACGAATGAATGATTCTCTCTTTAATAGAGGCCAAGCCTGAAGAGCCCTGAAAATAGCACAGAGTTCTAAAATATTGATTGGTAACCTCGCCTCTTGAGGATTCCAAACTCCTTGTGCTGTCAGAGACCCCCAGACAGTTCACCAACCTGTGAAACTTGCATCTGTTGAAATCACAGTCCAGGCAGGACGAACAAAAGAGGCCCCTTGAATAATCCGATGATGGTCTAACCACCAGGACAGAGAGAGTTGAATGTTGGGATTTAAGTATATCAACTGTGATATCTGAGTATAATCCCTGCACCATTGATTAAGCATGCAAAGCTGCAGAAGTCTCATATGAAAACGAGCAAAGGGGATCGCGTCCGATGCTGCAGTCATGAGACCTAAAACTTCCATGTACATAGCCACTGAAGGGAATGATCGAGACTGAAGGTTTTGACAGGCAGAAACCAATTTCATTCGTCTCTTGTCTGTTAAAAACAGAGTAATGGACACTGAATCTATCTGGAAACCTAAAAAGGTTACCCTTGTCTGAGGAATCAACTCTTTGGTAAATTGATCCTCCATCCATGTCTTTGAAGAAACACCACAAGTTGATTCGTGTGAGATTCTGTTAAATGAAAAGATTGAGCCAGTACCAAGATATCGTCTAAATAAGGAAACACCGCAATACCCTGCTCTGTGATTACAGATAGAAGGGCACCGAGAACCTTCGAAAAGATTCTTGGAGATGTTGCTAGGCCAAACGGAAGAGCAACAAATTGGTAATGCTTGTCTAGAAAAGAGAATCTCAGAAACCGATAGTGGTCTGGATGAATCGGAATGTGAAGATACGCATCCTGTTAGTCTATTAAGGACATGTAATGACCTTGCTGAACAAAAGGCAGAAAAGTCCTTATAGTCACCATCTTGAAAGTTGGAACCCTTACAAAATGATTCAAAAACTTCAGATCCAGAACTGGTCTGAAAGATTTTTCCTTCTTCGGGACAATGAATAGATTTGAATAAAAACCCAGACCCTGTTCCAGAATTGGAACTGGTACAATTACTCCTGAAAGCTCTAGATCTGAAACACTCTTCAGAAAAACCTGAGCTTTCACAGGATTTGTTGGAACGTGAGAGAGAAAAAATCTCATCAAAGGAGGTCTTATCCTGAAACCTATTCGATACCCCTGAGAGACGATATTCTGAATCCAATGATTCTGAATGGAACCTGCCCAAACGTCTTGAAATAATTTCAATCTGCCCCCCACCAGCAGAACTGGATCGAGGGCCGCACCTTCATGCAGTCTTGGGGGCTGGCTTTGGTTTCTTATAAGACTTAGATTTATTCCAACTAACAAAGTAATTATAAAGAATTTACAAATGTGGATAGGTAACTCAAATCTGTGTTGTAGATTAGAACTAAGCCCAATATGTACAAGAAAAAATAATTTTTATTAAAGTTGAGAAACGTTCATTCATACACTAAAGTTTATTAACAAAAAATAAATTAAACCACACACGCTTTAGCTGAGACTGGTAAATTAAAAACACTTCAACCCAAGTTAAACCATCATTCTAAATGATTAGGATAATATTCTAGCCAGCAGTATATATAGCAAATATAACAGCTAAGCTCTTACAATCCGAGGGCTAATTCATTTTACAATTTATAAATATACCACTGGAAGTGACCAAATTAATATAGTTGGAACAACGAGGGTGAGCAAGTTAAAAAGAAGACCCCTGACGCGCGTTTCGCATCAGGGGTCTTCACGTGACTTAAGGTGCAATTCACGTGACTTAAGGTGCATGTGAATTGAGAATTATACTTAGAATAATAGATAACCAATATGTTTACCTTATAGATAGTGAATTCCATACTGTCATCCTACATCCATATCACTACTATTTCTGTCTGGTGTAAGACTATCAATGTATTCTTTATAACGGTTGTTTTGTGCTTAAGATACTACAATATTTAATACCCAATACATTTTATATACAGCAGTATCTATGACAACTAACCCCATTAATTCTCAATAGAATACAAATCTCTTCTATGTTATCATCCGTATGTTAGGGGCCAGACAAATAATAAGATATGATAAATGTAAGCGTGAAGGCGTAACAATATACTTACACGCCCCCTTATGATATAGGTAAACATATCAGGCACTGCATATACACCAAGTATTCCTTCTATGACAGCTGTTCTGGAATTTGTAGATTTTCCCATTATTATTATTTTATATAGTTGTATTTAGTAGTGTAGTTTTATACTTATTTTCATCTGGGCAATATTGGTAATCATCCTAGATATGGGACTAACTATATATGTTTCCTAATGGCTAACCCGTGCTAAGTTATCCTAACTTTCAGTATGATTCTCTGCTACGTATTAAAGTTTCTCTTTTAGGAGTAATTGTATCAACCTTGCTAAGTCTCAATAGAATAAAAGTTTCTCTTGATACTATCCGTCTGTTGGGAGTCAGATAATGCAGAACATATGGTAATGCCATCATCCAATGAAATGAATCAAGATGACGTAAGTGTAGATTTACACCCCCCCGATGACATAGATAAACATGTCAGGCACAATACCTACACCATGCATTTTCTCACGATTGCTGTTCTAGAATTCTCAGATCGTAAACAGCATTACCGCATACAGCCGAATCTATAAGTGTTGCTTCACATTTATTTCCATTCTGGCAATAATGGCATGCATCTCAAAAATGGGATTTAACATACACGTTTCTTTAACGGCTAACCCATGCGATGTAACTCTAATATTGAATAAAGATCCTGCTTGTATCATAGTTATTCTTTCTGTGATAAGTATTTATTCTAGTGATCTGAATTATAATACATACTTTCTATCAACATACTCTGTCCTCAGAGGCTTGTTAGACAATAACATATGGCAAATACGATCATCCAATCAGGACCATGCAGATGACGTTATTGTACACATACACACCCCTGTATGATACGGACACTCACGTCAGGAACCACTACCCCCTGTTATATCCTATCATCCAACATCTTTTTGATTGACACATTTTAAAGCCAGTTATATGACTGGAATGGTACAACAGGTATGACCAATCACTTTATGAGGAGGGTCTTATAGACTCATAAATATTTCGCTACAGCAGCGGCTCGCAACCCCTCTGAGGAAGCATTTTTTACGAAACGCGCATCAGGGGTCTTCTTTTTAACTTGCTCACCCTCGTTGTTCCAACTATATTAATTTGGTCACTTCCAGCGGTATATTTAGAAATTGTAAAATTAATTAGCCCTCGGATTGTAAGGGCTTAGCCCTTATATTTGCTATATATACTGCTGGCTAGAATATTATCCTAATCATTTAGAATGATGGTTCAACTTGAGTTGATGTGTTTTTAATTTACCAGTCTCAGCTAAAGCGTGTGTGGTTTAATTTATTTTTTGTTAATAAACTTTAGTGTATGAATGAACGTTTCTAAACTTTAATAAAAATATTTTTTCCTTGTACATATTGGGCTTAGTTCTAATCTACAACACAGATTTGAGTTACCTATCCACATTTGTAAATTCTTTACAATTACTTTGTTAGTTGTGCTTTGCTCTGTTACTCATAATCTGTGGCAGGGAGTCTATTTTTCCATGATATTGAATCATAGATTTTTGGCTATTTGCCTTAATAATTTGACTTGCTGCTTATAGCACACTTTGCCCTCCCCCTCTCATATTTAATTCTAATTAGATTTATTCCAACTCGAGGATGGCTTCCAATTGGAGTCAGAGTCTTTAGGGGAAGGAGTGGTTTTCTGTTCTCTATTCTGACGAAAGGAACAAAACCGATTAGAAGCTTTAGATTTGCCTTTAGACTTTTTATCTTGAGGCAAAAAAACTCCCTTCCCCCCAGTAATAGTGGAAATAATAGAATCCAACTGGGAACCAAACAAATTATTACCATGGAATGATAGAGATAGTAACCTAGATTTAGATACCATGTCAGCATTCCATGATTTGAGCCATAAAGCTCTTCTAGTTAAAATAGCCAAAGACAGAGATTTAACATTAATCTTGATGATATCAAAAATAGCATCACAGATAAAATGATTAGCATGTTGTAGCAAACGAACAATGCTATGCAAATCAGAGTCTTTTTCCTGTTGTGCTCTATCCAACTAAAAAGTTGATGCAGCCGCAACATCAGCCATAGAAATGGCAGGTCTGAGCATATAGCCAGAATGCAAATAAGCTTTCCTTAGAAAAGATACAATCTTCATATCTAAAGGATCCTTAAAAGAAGTACTATCTTCCATAGGAATAGTAGTATGTTTAGCAAGAGTAGAAATAGCCACATCAACCTTAGGGACTTTTTCCCAAAACTCCAATTTAGCCACTGGCAAAGGATACAACGTTTTAAACCTTGAAGAAGGAACAAAAAAAGTACCAGGCTTAGACCATTCCGTAGCAATCACATCAGAAATAGCATCAGGAACAGGAAAAACCTCAGGAGTAGTCACAGGAGGTTTATAGACAGAATTTAAAAATTTACTGGATTTATTATCAAGAGGACCAGACTCCTCAATATCCAAAGTTAATAACACTTCTTTTAACAAAGAACGAATATACTCAATCTTAAAAAGATAAGATGATTTATCAGTGTCAATGTCTGAAGTAGGATCTTCTGAGTCAGAGAGATCCTCATGAGAGGAGGATATATCAATCAGTATGTTGCCGGTCATTACAAATTTCATCAGTATTATGAGAAGTTTTAAAAGACCTTTTACATTTATTTGAAGGCGGTATAGCAGTCATAGGGGCATATTTATAAAGCTCCGTATGGAGCTTGATGCCCCGTGTTTCTGGCGAGCCTGCAGGCTCGCCAGAAACAGCAGTTATGAAGCAGCGGTCACAAAGACCGCTGCTCCATAACCTGTCCGCCTGCTCTGAGGAGGCGGACAGACATCGCCGGAAATCAACCCGATCGAGTACGATCGGGTTGATTGACACCTCCCTGCTGGTGGCCGATTGGCCACAAGTCAGCAGGGGGCGGCGTTGCACCAGCAGCTCTTGAGAGCTGCTGGTGCAATGCTGAATACAGCGAGCGTATTGCTTGCCGTATTCAGCGAGGTCTGTCGGACCTGATCTGCACTGTCGGATCAGGTTCGACAGACCTTGATAAATATCCCCCTTAGTCTTCTGTATCACATCAGCAATATAATTTTTCATATCAACAGGGATATCATGTACTTTAGATGTTGAAGGAACAACAGATACTGTACTAGCACTACTAGAAACCTTTTCTGCGTGCAAAAACTTATCATGACAACTGTTACACAGTACAGCTAGAGATTTGTGCCCCAATTTATCAAGGTCTGTCGGACCTGATCCGACAGTGCGGATCAGGTTGAATACGGCGAGCAATACGCTCTCCGTATTCAGCATTGCACCAGCAGCTCACAACGCCGCCCCCTGCAGACTCGCAGCCAATAGGCCAGCAGGGGGGTGTCAATCAACCCGATCGTATTTGATTGGGTTGATTTCCGGTGATGTCTGTCCGCCTGCTCAGGCGGACAGGTTATGGAGCAGCGGTCTTTGTGACCGCTGCTTCATAACTGCTGTTTCTGGCGAGCCTGCAGGCTCGCCAGAAACACGGGGCATCAAGCTCCATTCGGCAAGGCAAGGAGCATATAGGAAGTGAGGTAAAATAAAACAAATTTTTTGGCGCCAAGTATGATGCACGACGCAAAAAATTTTTGGCGTCAACAAACATCCGGAAATGACGCAACTAGCATCAACTAAGACGCACATTCGCGCTAAAAAAAATCTTGCGCCAAGAATGACAAAATAAATAACAGCATTTTGCACCCTCGCGAGCCTAATTTTCCCTCAAGATTTCCATAGAAAAAAATAAGTCAAATTGAAAAAAAGACTATACCCCAGGTAAAAAAAACTTCCTAAAACATGATTCCCATAACGAAACTGCTGGACTGCAAAGGGAAATACACATAGACCTGACTCATGGCAAATAAGTAAAATACATATATTTAAAACTTTATATTAATACATAAAGCGCCAAACTATAGCTGAGAGTGTCTTAAATAATGATACATACTTACCGAAAGACACCCATCCACATATAGCAGATAGCCAAACCAGTACTGAAAGCTATCAGCAGAGGTAATGGTATAAAGAGTATATCGTCGATCTGAAAAGGGAGGTAGGAGATCAATCCCTACGAACGATAACAGAGAACCCTTGAAAAGATATCCCAGGAGAAAAACCATAAAATCAAATAGGCGATACTCTCTTCACATCCCTCTGACAAACACTATACTCTGAGAGGAATTGGGCTTCAGAATACTTAGAAGCGCTTATCACAGAAGAAATCATAAAAATCAAGCACAAACTTACTTCACCACCTCCATAGGAGGCAAAGTTTGTAAAACTGAATTGTGGGTTTGGTGAGGGGTGTATTTATAGGCATTTTGAGGTTTGGGAAACTTTGCCCCTCCTGGTAGGATTGTATATCCTATACATCACTAGCTAATGGACTCTTGCCAATTACATGAAAGAAAGGGCATTCAGCTCTTTTTCCAAGCCCAAACTCCTAATCTAAAAAAAATAAAAAAAAATAACACTAACCCCAGAAGATCTACTCACGGTTTCTGAAGTCTGGACATCCATCTCCATCCAGACGGCGAGGTCTTCATCCAGGCGGCGATACCTTCATCCATCCCTGGGGGCGTCTTCTATCTTCATCCCAGCGGCGCCGAGCAAAGCCATCCTGAAAAGGTTTTAAATAAAACCCCAAACCTCTTTCACGTAGGTACCGGGACAATTACTCCTAGAGAGGAGAGATCCCATACGCAACCTAAGAAGGCAGCCCTCTTGTAGAGAGACTGGAGAGTAGGAATCTGCCCCTGGGTGGATGAGACTTGAATCCTATCCTGTATCCTTGAGATACAACCTCGAGGACCCAAGGATCCTGTACATTCTGGAACCAAGCGTTTGAAAAAAAGAGACAGTCCTGCCCCTACTCGATCCGATCCCGGATCAGGGGCCGCCCCTTAATGCTGATTTGTTCTCGGCGGGTTTCTTAGTCTGTTTGGACTTATTCCAGGACTGAGCGGGCTTCTAAGTACTCTTGGGCTGCTCACACTTGGATGAGGATTACTGTCATTGTGATATGTCAGAACAAAAGGAACTAAAATTAGACAATTGCCGTCCCTTAGGACTATTCTTCTTATCCTGTAGTAGGAAGGCACCTTTCCCTCCGGTAACCGTAGAAATAATGGAGTCCAGCCCTGGACAGAATAAAATCTTCCTCTTGAAAGGAAGAGAGAGGAGTCTGGATTTAGAAGTCATATCCGCAGACCAAGACTTCAACTAGAGAGCCCGGCGGGCTAGGACCGCAAAGCCAGAAACCTTTGCGTTTAGGCAAATATTCTGCATATTCACGTCACAGATGAAGGAGTTAGCAATTCTCAGAGCCTTAATTCTATCTTTTAATATCCTCGTGGGGAGTCTCCAGCTCAATGAGCTCTGACAGAGTCTCACACCAATAGGTAGCTGCTCCAGCAACCGCGTCTACAACTACCGCTGGTTGAGCTAAAAACCCCATATGTTGAAACATCTTCCCCAGAAAGGTTTCCATTTTCTTATACATAGGCTCTCTAAAAGAAGAACTATCCTCCAGAGGGATAGTAGTACGCTTAGCCAGCATAGAAATAGCGCCATCCACATTAGGGATGGAGCCCCACAAATCTAATTGAAAGTCAGGGACCAGGAGTCATTTTTTTAAAATAGACAAAGGGGAAAATGAAGATCCTATTCTTTCCCATTCGTTACTAATAATGTTCGCCATCTTAACTGGCACCTGAAAAGTCAGAGGGATCTTAGGTTCCCCAGGGAGTGTAGCCTCTAGAACCTCTAGCGTAGACAGAACCTCCTTTAATAAAAAATGCAGATGCTCAATTTTAAATCTAAAGGAGGGTTCCTCCACTGAAGGAGGTTTAGAAACTGAAGTCTCCGACTCAGAAAGTTCACTTTCTGAAGCTATAGAGGTTAACTCATCCTCGGATAGCTTGGACATAGTAGCTAAATGCGACAAATAATTAGATGACTCTAGGTCAGGAGATTTATGTTTAACGTTTCTCTTACATTTGCTAGAGCGAGGTAAGCCACTCAGGGCCGCAGACACCGCCGATTGTAACTGCGTGCGGTAAAGTCCGCCGGAAAAAAGCCCCAACTAGATGGAGGATTAGTTGAGCCGCGGGGAACTGCATGTGGAGGGGGTAGTGTAGAAAGGGTAGTAATCTCTCGGGACACAGATTCCTGAGAGGTAGATGGCTCAGAGGGGCTAATAGCGCTATGGGTATTAGTAGGCTTGTATCCCTTCTTAGACTTTAGAACAGTGCTTAGGCAAATGGAACAAAATTGAGCAGGCGGGCAAACCACAGCCTCCTCACAATATAAACAGTAATTTTTAATCAGTGCAGAAGGAGCGGAAACTTCTAATGTAGTATCAGAGTCCTCCATAGCTAAGATATATTCACAGAAGGACAGACAAAAAGTAAACACTTTTATTAAAAAAAAATGGCACCTTTAAAATCCCAATGGCTGGGGCACTCACCACCTCCTAGACCCAGACAGCTAACAGGGAAAACGCTCTCCTTAGGAGTGATATCCACAGCAGGATTGTAGGAAAATGAATTGACCGCACCCGGTCACGTAAAGCATAGGACGGGACTTCCCCTGCTATGAAAAAGGAGTTAAGCCATTATGAGCTGCGCAACACTCAAAAACTAAAGTGAACTTGTTTGTTCCAAGCCAAAAGCACACAGTCTATGAGCCCAAAAACTCTCCCATTAAAGCAGTTATAAATAACCCCTAGCTGTTCAAATAATCTCCCTAAAGGAGATATTAACCCTTGATCCTATCGAGGCATAAAGAAGCCACACTGTGACCCTGTATAGAAAAAAGTGTATAGATAAAACAGTCTTACCTTCTAGGATCCATGCTGTGGAACAGGCACAGCCTCTCAAGTGTGACAGTCTTGCAGCGATGCTTCTGACATGGACTTGAGGGTGTAACAGCAAGCAGTGAAACTCGTCAACACTGATTGCTCAGGAGCTGTTAGGCAACAGTCTGGATGGGTTTGCAGAAAAACTTTCCCTGCATCTCCAGACTCTAACTTTCATCAATACTCTTACTAAGAGGTTGACATGATTACTTAAAACTCTACTCCTTTCTTGAAGGGAAAATACCCATTACAGGACTATCCAAATCTTCTGACACTTCTCTGCCACCTTCTATAGTGTTGAAAGGCAAAGAATGACTGGGGGATAGGGGAAGTGGGAGGGATATTTAAGCCTTTGGCTGGGGTGTCTTTGCCTCCTCCTGGTGGCCAGGTGTTGTATTTCCCAACAGTAAAGAATGAAGTTGTGGACTCTCCATGCCTTATGGAAGGAAAACAGTAATAACGTTTACTAGAAGCATTTAATGGAAGTATATTGGCAACATGTTTCTATTTAATATTGAAATGCGCCCAAGCACAATTTAGTTTGAACCTTTCTATCCCTTTAAGGTGCACCATTTTACTAACTCTCAATTCTCTATTTTATTTACTATATGGATGGAACAATTGGGGTGTCTTTGTGAAAAATAATTTAAAGCAACACTGAACTTTATATGTTTTCGCCTTAATGTGTTCACAGTGACATGTTATAACAGTTGCAGTATTATATGTACCGGAAAGTTTTCTTTTAAGTTTATTCTGCAATTAAAATAGCTTCTTTAACTAATTGAACCCACCAACCATAATAAACATTTCAGTACCTTAGTATTGGGCTTTGTGTATTAAAAGATAGATAAGATAAGCAGATTTGCTCTTCCTGTAGGCTCAGCCCTTATGAATGGATTTGTTCTTGGCAACAATAGGTGAAAGTGTCAATGAGCAAAAAAAGTTATTATAAGTACAAAAACAATCCTAAATGAGCTTTTTCCTATATGCTTAATGCTATGCAGCTGGCATAAGTCAATTAGAACACATTAAACAGAAACTATTTTGAAAGTACATCCTTAAAATACAAGATTAGTTGAATGAGCAAAGGGCACTGATATTCAGCAAAACATTATAGATATTCTTTAATTTATGGTGACATTCCCAGACTGCAAATCCGCTGAGAAATGCTCTAGAAACTCTCTTTTTTTTATATGTAACTCTCAGTCATTTCAATGTTTTAATGTGAAATATTGAAACCTTTATATTCATTGATTCTCCACCTCTTTGGATCAGTAATTTTGTATATGTTTATATGAGAAGTGTCTGGATAATCATTGGGTGAGGGGGACATGGTAAAGGGAAAAGAGGAGGACACAGGGAGACAAACAAAGAGGAAGTGGCAGCCAATAGGAAAGCAGTAATGGAAGCACAAGGCCGTGCAGAGCGAAGCACGAAGAGGCAGAAGGATACCAATACCTGAAGTGTACTAGGACGTCTCAGCCCACCAGCACCAGAGAATTCCCACTACAACAATAAGTCCTATGAGGGGAATGGAGAGAACAGGAGGGTCAGATCCACAAGGGGCCTGAGAGAGGGATGGAAGGAAGGATAAACATGAAAAAAAAAAAAGATAGTAAGGAGTCGATGATGAGAATGTGGGTAACAAAAGTAAAATATCAATGAGATATATGTTATAAATGGAGAGAAAAGAGAAGGTGTAGCAAAAATAAACATGTTTTGTGAAGTTAGAGGGTAAAACATTAATGGAGTAGGAATGTGAGCACAGCGCAACCCAGTTAGAAAAAGCCACAGAAGAGGGACAGTAAATGTTGTATCAACGTGAAAATATACATAGAGACAGACAGAGTGAGAGTGAGGGAAGAAAAAAAGAGAGAGGGGAGGGAGAGGACAAGAGAGGGAGTGAGAGAGAAGACAAAGAGAGAAAGAGAGTGGGGAAGGGAGTGAGGGAGAAAGTGAGAGAGTGGGGAAGGGAGGGAGGGAGAAAGAGAGAGAGAGTGGGGAAGGGAGGGAGGGAGAAAGAGAGAGGGGAAGGGAGGGAGGGAGAAAGAGAGAGAGGGGAGGGAAGGAGAAAGTGAGAATGGGGAAGGGAGGGAGGGAGAGAAAGAGAGAGTGGGGAAGGGAGGGAGAAAGAGAGAGAGTGGGGAAGGGAGAAAGAGAGAGAGAGAATGGGGAAGGAAGGGAGAAAAAGAGTGGGGAAGGGAGAAAGAATGGGGGAGAAAGGGAGGGAGAAAGAGAGTGGGGAAGGAAGGGAGGGAGAAAGAGAGTGGGGAAGGGAAGGATAGAGAAAGAGAGTGGGGAAGGAAGGGAGAGAAATAGAGAAAGAGAGAGAGAGAGAGAGAGAGAGATTATGGACAAATGTTAAGGAAATAAAGTGATGATCCAATACAGCAAGGAAGCAGGAACATGTTGCAATATTAAAAGACAACAATAACATGATATAGGAAGACATTGGTGGTAGAAACCAAAGTCAAAATAATGCACACATATAGAGAACCAATAACCACAAGTGAGTGACAAAGTAAAGATCAACAAGAAAGACCAAAGTGGAGAAACACATAGAATAGGGAGAAAGAATGAAAGGGAAGTTGATTTGGGTATTAAGAGAGATAACACAGAGATGAGGATGACCGGTTACAATGAATGAGGAACAGAGAGGATTATATGGCAGTGAGTTGGACATAATAATAATGAGTCACATTTATTTGAGCCAATGATAGTGAGGACACAGATAGAAGTCCGAGGGGATAAGGGAGATTGAGTTATATAGATAGTTACATCATTTAGAGAAAATAGAATGAAAGAGGAATTGACAAAATAATTGAGTGGAGAAGGTAAGATTGTTATGGCGATAAAAAAAAGAAGGATGGTTTGAGCATTTGAAGACAGAAGTGAAAAAGTAGGGAGAGAGAAAAAAATACATTTGTTACACAGGAGTCGTCAGAATGATAAATCTGTTCAGTCCTATAAACCAGTATGTGATTAGCCATATCACCGGTGAATAATCTATCCTATTACCCTCTAATGCACTATTGTAGTGTATGTGGTCATTTCTATAAACCAGTATGTGATTAGCCATATCACCGGTGAATAATCTATCCTATTACCCTCTAATGCACTATTGTAGTGTATGTGGTCATTTCTATAAACCAGTATGTGATTAGCCAAATCACCGGTGAATAATCTATCCCATTACCCTCTAATGCACTATTGTAGTGTATGTGGTCATATCTATAAACCAGTATGTGATTAGCCCAATCACCGGTGAATAATCTACTCTATTACCCTCTAATGCACTATTGTAGTGTATGTGGTCATATCTATAAACCAGTATGTGATTAGCCATATCACCGGGTAAATAATCTACTCTATTACCCTCTAATCATAGAGTCTAATGCACTATTGTAGAGTACGTGATCATTCCTATAACCCAGGATGTGATATATAGCCATATAACCGGGTAAATAATCTGGTTAATCTCTAATGCACTACTGTAGAGTCATCCTTATAAACCAGTATGTGATTAGCAATGAAATAGAAATAATCTATCCTATTAGTCATCCCTGTAAGCCAGTATATGATCAGCCACAAAACAGACGGCTAGATTTAGAGTTTTGTCGGTAAGGACCCGCGTAGCTAACGCCAGCTTTTTTCTGGCCGCACCATAAAAATAACTCTGGTATTGAGAGTCCACATAAAGGCTGCGTTAGGCTCCAAAAAAGGAGCGTAGAGCATTTTTAACGCAGCTTCAACTCTCGATACCAGAGTTGCTTACGCAAGCGGCCAGCCTCAAAAACGTGCTCGTGCACGATTCCCCCATAGGAAACAATGGAGCTGTTTGAGCTGAAAAAAAAACAAACACCTGCAAAAAAGCCGCGTTCAGCTCCTAACGCAGCCCCATTGTTTGCTATGGGGAAAAACTTCCTACGTCTGCACCTAACACTCTAACACGTACCCCGAGTCTAAACACCCCTACCCTTACACTTATTAACCCCTAATCTGCCGCCCCCGCTATCGCTGACCCCTGCATATTATTTTTAACCCCTAATCTGCCGCTCCGTAAACCGCCACTACTTACATTATCCCTATGTACCCCTAATCTGCTGCCCCTAACACCGCCGACCCCTATATTATATTTATTAACCCCTAATCTGCCGCCCACAACGTCGCCCCCACCTGCCTACACTTATTAACCCCTAATCTGCCGAGCGGACCGCACCGATATTATAATAAAGTTATTAACCCCTAATCCGCCTCACTAACCCTATAATAAATAGTATTAACCCCTAATCTGCCCTCCCTAACATCGCCGACACCTAACTTCAATTATTAACCCCTAATCTGCCGACCGGAGCTCACCGCTATTCTAATAAATGTATTAACCCCTAAAGCTAAGTCTAACCCTAACACTAACACCCCCCTAAATTAAATATAATTTTAATCTAACGAAATTAATTAACTCTTATTAAATAAATTATTCCTATTTAAAACTAAACACTTACCTGTAAAATAAACCCTAATATAGCTACAATATAAATTATAATTACATTGTAGCTATTTTAGGATTAATATTTATTTTACAGGCAACTTTGTAATTATTTTAACCAGGTACAATAGCTATTAAATAGTTAAGAACTATTTAATAGTTACCTAGTTAAAATAATTACAAAATTACCTGTAAAATAAATCCTAACCTAAGTTACAATTAAACCTAACACTATACTATCATTAAATTAATTAAATAAAATACCTACAATTACCTACAATTAAACCTAACACTACACTATCAATACATTAATTAAATACAATATCTACAAATAACTACAATGAAATAAACTAACTAAAGTACAAAAAATAAAAAAGAACTAAGTTACAAAAAATAAAAAAATATTTACAAACATAAGAAAAATATTACAACAATTTTAAACTAATTACACCTACTCTAAGCCCCCTAATAAAATAACAAAGCCCCCCAAAATAACAAAATGCCCTACCCTATTCTAAATTACTAAAGTTAAAAGCTCTTTTACCTTACCAGCCCTGAACAGGGCCCTTTGCGGGGCATGCCCCAAGAAGTTCAGCTCTTTTGCCTGTAAAAAAAACATACAATACCCCCCCCCCCCAACATTACAACCCACCACCCACATACCCCTAATCTAACCCAAACCCCCCTTAAATAAACCTAACACTAAGCCCCTGAAGATCTTCCTACCTTGTCTTCACCCTGCCAGGTTCACCGATCCGTCCTGAAGAGCTCCTCCGATGTCCTGATCCAAGCCCAAGCGGGGGGCTGAAGATGTCCATGATCCGGTAGAAGTCTTCATCCAAGCGGGGCAGAAGAGGTCTTCCATCCGATTGAAGTCTTCATCCAAGCGGGGCATAAGAGGTCTTCCCTTCCGATTGAAGTCTTCATCCAGGCGGCATCTTCTATCGACATCCATCTGGAGCGGAGCGGCAGCATCCTGAAGACCTCCGACGCGGAACATCCATCCTGGCCGACGACTGAACGACGAATGACGGTTCCTTTAAATGACGTCATCCAAGATGGCGTCCCTCGAATTCCGATTGGCTGATAGGATTCTATCAGCCAATCGGAATTAAGGTAGGAATATTCTGATTGGCTGATGGAATCAGCCAATCAGAATCAAGTTCAATCCGATTAACTGATCCAATCAGCCAATCAGATTGAGCTCGCATTCTATTGGCTGTTCCGATCCAATCGGAATTCGAGGGACGCCATCTTGGATGACGTCATTTAAAGGAACCGTCATTCGTCGTTCAGTCGTCGGCCAGGATGGATGTTCCGCGTCGGAGGTCTTCAGGATGCTGCCGCTCCGCTCCAGATGGATGTCGATAGAAGATGCCGCCTGGATGAAGACTTCAATCGGATGGAAAACCTCTTCTGCCCCGCTTGGATGAAGACTTCAATCGGATGGAAGACCTCTTCTGCCCCGCTTGGATGAAGACTTCTACCGGATCATGGACATCTTCAGCCCCCCGCTTGGGCTTGAATCAGGACATCGGAGGAGCTCTTCAGGACGGATCGGTGAACCTGGCAGGGTGAAGACAAGGTAGGAAGATCTTCAGGGGCTTAGTGTTAGGTTTATTTAAGGGGGGTTAGGGTTAGATTAGGGGTATGTGGGTGGTGGGTTGTAATGTTGGGGGGGGGGTATTGTATGTTTTTTTTTACAGGAAAAAGAGCTGAACTTTTTGGGGCATGCCCCGCAAAGGGCCCTGTTCAGGGCTGGTAAGGTAAAAGAGCTTTGAACTTTAGTAATTTAGAATAGGGTAGGGCATTTTTTATTTTGGGGGTCTTTGTTATTTTATTAGGGGGCTTAGAGTAGGTGTAATTAGTTTAAAATTGTTGTAATATTTTTCTTATGTTTGTAAATATTTTTTTATTTTTTGTAACTTAGTTCTTTTTTATTTTTTGTACTTTAGTTAGTTTATTTCATTGTAGTTATTTGTACATATTGTATTTAATTAATTTATTGATAGTGTAGTGTTAGGTTTAATTGTAGGTAATTGTAGGTATTTTATTTAATTAATTTAATGATAGTATAGTGTTAGGTTTAATTGTAACTTAGGTTAGGATTTATTTTACAGGTAATTTTGTAATTATTTTAATTAGGTAACTATTAAATAGTTCTTAACTATTTAATAGCTATTGTACATGGTTAAAATAATTACAAAGTTGCCTTTAAAATAAATATTAATCCTAAAATAGCTACAATGTAATTATAATTTATATTGTAGCTATATTAGGATTTATTTTACAGGTAAGTATTTAGCTTTAAATAGGAATAATTTATTTAATAAGAGTTAATTAATTTCGTTAGATTAAAATTATATTTAATTTAGGGGGGTGTTAGGGTTAGGGTTAGACTTAGCTTTAGGGGTTAATACATTTATTTAGAATAGCGGTGAGCTCCGGTCGGCAGATTAGGGGTTAATGTTTGAAGTTAGGTGTCGGCGATGTTAGGGAGGGCAGATTAGGGGTTAATACTATTTATTATAGGGTTAGTGAGGCGGATTAGGGGTTAATAACTGTATTATAATAGCGGTGCGGTCCGCTCGGCAGATTAGGGGTTAATAAGTGTAGGCAGGTGGAGGCGACGTTGAGGGCGGCAGATTAGGGGTTAATAAATATAATATAGGGGTCGGCGGTGTTAGGGGCAGCAGATTAGGGGTACATAGCTATAATGTAGGTGGCGGCGCTTTGCGGTCGGCAGATTAGGGGTTAATTATTGTAGGTAGCTGGCGGCGACGTTGTGGGGGGCAGGTTAGGGGTTAATAAATATAATACAGGGGTCGGCGGTGTTAGGGGCAGCAGATTAGGGGTACATAGGGATAACTTAGCTGGCGGCGCTTTGCGGTCGGCAGATTAGGGGTTAAAAAAAAAATCGAGTGGCGGCGATGTGGGGGGACCTCGGTTTAGGGGTACATAGGTAGTTTATGGGTGTTAGTGTACTTTAGAGTACAGTAGTTAAGAGCTTTATGAACTGGCGTTAGCCCAGAAAGCTCTTAACTACTGACTTTTTTCCTGCGGCTGGAGTTTTGTCGTTAGAGTTCTAACGCTCACTTCAGACACGACTCTAAATACCGGAGTTAGAAAGATCCCATTGAAAAGATAGGATACGCAATTGACGTAAGGGAATCTGCGGTATGGAAAAGTTGCGGCTGAAAAGTGAGCGTTAGACCCTTTTTTGAGTGACTCCAAATACCGGAGTTAGCCTAAAACCAGCATTAGGAGCCTCTAACGCTGGTTTTCACGGCTAACGCCAAACTCCAAATCTAGGCCAGAGTAAATAATATGCCTATTACCCTCTAATGCACTACTACAGAGTATGAGATCATTCCTATACCCCAGTATGTGATTAACCATATCACCGGGTAAATAATCTGGCTATTAATCTCTAATGCCCTACTGTAGAGTATGTGATCATCCCTATAACCCAGTATATAACCAGACATATCACTGAGTAAATAATCTGCCTAAAACCCTCTAATGCAATACTGTAGAGTATGTGATCATCCCTATAACCCAGTATATAACCAGCCATATCACTGGGTAAATCTGTCTATTACCCTCTAATGCACTACTACAGAGTATGGAGTTATTCTTATAAACCAGTATATAACCAGACATATCACTGGGTAAATGCATAGTATGAGATCATTCCTATAACCCAATACGTATGATCAGCCATATCACTGGGTAAATAATCTGTCTATTACCCACTAATGCACTAATGTAGAGTATGTGGTCATCCCTATAAAACAGTATATGATCAGCCATATCACTGGGTAAATGCATAGTATGAGATCATTCCTATAACCCAATACACATGATCAGCCATATCACTGGGTAAATAATCTGTCTATTACCCACTAGTGCACTAGTATAGAGTTTGGGATCATTCGTATAAATTAGTATATAACCAGCCATATCACCAGGTAAATAAGATGCCTATTACCCTCTAGTGTCATAATATACAGTATGTGATCATACATATAACCCAGTTTGGGATCTGCCATATCACTGGGTAAATAACCTGCCTATTACCCTCTAATGCACTACTATAGAGTATGATACCATTCTATAATCCAGTATATGACCAGCCGTATCACCGGCAAATAATCTGTCTATTACTCTTTATTGAGCTACTACAGAATATGTAATCATTCCTATAACCCAGTATAGGATCTGCCCTACCACCCAGTAAGGAATTGACTCATTACATTATCTAATATAGAATAATTATAATTACCAGGTGCAGGATCTTCTCTACCATTCAGTATTCCATCAGTCCTATCACCTTGTATTGGTTTCACCATATTACTCAGTAGAGTACTAACTCTGTTAACCAGTACTGGACCTAATACATGTACAATACTTGCTTATACCTATTGCTTAATAATGGTCTATTCCAATCACTAAGTACTAAACTTGCTGCAATCATTTATGACAGTTCTATCAGTAGCTATTAAACCATAGCCGACTAATCAAATACCAGTTAGAGTTAATATTATATAATCTGAAAATCTATTTCTTTTCTATATATTTGAAATGTATCAGATAGTTTACAGCAAATAAATATGCACATAAATATTATAGCCATTAGTGTAGAGATTTCCCATAAGATAATTCATAGCCCAATAATAAAGTATTTACTTCTGTTTAAAAGGATAACGTCCTGCCTTCCACTGGAAGAGCGTGATAACAAAACAGGGGTGCGGTTTACTAGACTACACAGTAAGAGTAAGAGCTTGCTGCGATTCTCAATTGGTTTGTTTTGGTAATTAAAGGGCCTTGTAATTGCCCTTCTGACTTCCCTGCATCCCATCAAGATTATCAGCACAAAAACAATAAAAGTTCCCTTATGGACAGAGTGAAAGACAGATTAACAGTAGATTAGGCAAGGTGCCTATATTCCTAACTAAAGTAAAATACCTCACTTTTTCTCCTTCTATTTTTTCCAATGCAATCAAGTATGATGTTTCCAGCTGTTCTGATTCATTGCCTTTAAAACATCTAAAAACAAAATGTATGCTTACATTATAAATTATTTTCTTTCCTGGCATGGAGAGTCCACCATTCCATTCAATTACTGTTGGGAATTCAACTCCTGGCCACCAGGTGGAGGCAAATAACACCCCAGCAAAGCTTTACGTATCCTCCCACAATCCCCAGTCATTTGGCCGAGGGAAAAGGAAAGAGAAGAGGGACACACGGGGTAAAGAGGTGCCTAAAGAGTATGGAAATAAATGCCGCCTCTAAGAGCATAAAAGGGCGGGTCGTGGACTCTCCATGCCAGGAAAGAAAATAATTTATCAGGTAAGCATAAATTTTGTTTTCTTTCCAATGGCATGGAGAGTCCACAATTCCATTCAATTACTGTTGGGAAACCAATACCCAAGCCAGAGAGGACACATAATGGACAGGGAGGGAGAACAAAAGGCAAGCAGACCTAAACTGAAGGCACCTATTCTCCCTAAAGAGACCTCAGCCGAGGTATAAAAGATTTTAAAAAAATCATAAAAATTGGAAAAGAATGTAAAGAGAACTAAGTAGCTATACAGCTTTGGTCCATGGATTCCTTAATTTAAAAAAAACAGGAAAATAAAACAGCACGAGTAGAGAGAACTGAAATTCTCCCTGAAAACTGTAGTCCGGCTGTCTCATCGCCAAGAGAAAGATACTCCTTGATACAAGGAAAAAAGTTGCAGAGGCCATCTGGCCCTTGCGCCCCCTGGAAAAACATGACAGACAAGGAGAGAATGTCTAAACTCCTGGCAGCCTGGATATAAAAACTTTAGAACAGAAGAGAAGGATTAGGACAGAATAAGGAAAACAAACTCCTGATTAAACTTAAAGTGGTGTCTGGAACACTACATGGCAGCTAATAGTGCTGCTAGCAGACAGAAGCCACTCTAGGAAGAAGACCCAACCTAGTACAGAGAAACAGATTAATCGCTTAAGACTGACATATATCTGAAATTCTACAAACAGAATAAATAGCCAACAAGACCAAAATCTTCCAAGTAAAAAATAAAATTTCCACAGAAACATAGTCTCAAAAGAGAATGCTGTAGATTTCAGGGAACCAGATTAAGGCACCAGGGAGGAGCAACAGGTTTAAACACAGGCCTGATTCTAATATGGCCAAAACAAAGGACATATCAGACAACTGGACCACTCCTTATGCAACAAAAAAGGAGAGAACAGAGATCTGTCCCATAGAAGAACTATCAGATAAAACCTTCTCCAAAACCTATTGGAGAAACAAAACAATATGAGAAAACTTGTACCTCGAACCAATCTCCACGCAGATTGACTCATAGGAAAAGACATTAGATAGAAGGTCCTACCGCAGCAGGAAACTTCCATGATGGAAAGAAGACCTGCACTGTGCTATAAAAGAATTAGCATCACGAAGGTCCTCTCCTGCATGATGCAAGCTAATGCCCTGAGAAGATTCACAGAACTGCTAAGGTATCCGCCAACCTTGTCTGAGGGTCCCTTGATCTAGATCCGAAACTGGGCTGCTTGGTAGAGAGGTGAGACGTCAAAATTACTCTATTTGGAAAATTTCCCTTAGGGATATGGGGCTGCCCCTTGAAGAGCCTACTCCATGCTACTAGAGGCCCAAGATAGCTCTCATACCAGAATGTTCTTTGGAAAAGACGTTCTAACTAAATTATGATCTTTAGTCGTAGAAGATTGATAAACGAACCTCTAGCCCTGTAAGACCATACAGGAAGCCAATAGGTCACAGTTGCCCAAGAATACCTGAACTCTTCAGGGAAACCAGCCCCCAGGGTGGATTCAATCCCTCAAGTGAAATAAGGGGGATGTTAAAGATACTAACACTCTAGTCTCGATTAGCTAATCCCATAAGGTAAGTATACCTCCTAGATACAAACCCAAAATCAAAGTGAGAAAAGGAGGGTGTGGGATAGCGCTCAGTCAGCATAAGAGATACAAGAAAAATGATGATAATGTAGTGCAACTAATCGCTATCACAAATTTGTGTATTATACTATTGGAAAAAAAAAAAAAAGAATATATATATAAAAAAAATTATGTTTATACAGAAGCAATATAAAATATAAAAGATGTCTGCATCAAATTGTAATTACAATTTTATTGATCAATAAAAACAATAATAAAAAAGATAATATGACAAATACAGTATCAGACAATAGCGGTGTCTAAGCAATTTGCAGATAGCTATTAAGGTAATTACACCCACAATGTGTAAATGTATAATACGTTTCAGAGTTCTACTGATCGCAACAAAGTCTAAAACAATTGTAACAATGTTACCGTTACTCCGTATGGGTTAACCTTTGGCGATTCAATACGTAACGATTTAAGTCACCAGACCTTATGTATGAACCTCTGCAGGGTTAACTCTGAGTTTGTAGACAGAGTGGATATCCCTCGATGCTGAAGATATTGAAAGGTAGATTTTGGGACCGAGGAAGTAGTATGCAGCCCAGGCGGTAGTTGTGGCTGAGCCTCTAGGTCCTACTACCAGTTCCGGTTGACAGGTCAGGATGCGGGTCTCAATTGGAAGCGTTATGAATCCAAGCTTAACGGCACGTTAACCTGTGTTGAAATCCGTATGTAGCTTATTTAACAATGGTAGATCATGGGTCAGGGATTACGCATACAGAGACCACTCGTATATATAAGTGGCTCAATGCACCTCACCTACTACCAGATTTTAATGACAGTAACTTAAGAATCAATGAGCAGTTCTACGCGTTTCAGCCCTTCAAGATCTTGATTAAGGCCTGAAGGGCCAAGAAATACAAATAAGAATATGTATTTATCAAAAAGCAACAGTCCTTAGAAGAAACCTCTTTACTATGATGAAGAATTGCATAATCTTCTTCAGACACATCTTCACACACCACCTACGATGTACACAGGCAAAGAATGACTGGGGATTTTGGGAAGTGGGAGGATACTTAAAGGGACAGTATACTATAAAATTGTATTTCCTTTTCCATTTCAAATAACTTTTTTTATCAGATGCAGAGTATAAAATGCATGAGATTTGTTTTTTAAGGCTTATTTGTGTATATGAATTAGCTGATTTTGTGTTTTGAAGCCACAACCTAATAAAATGGGTTCAGCTTGTAAGTATAATCAGATCTCATTACTTATTGTGTAAATATACCTGCTTTATCTTATATCTGTCCATAAACCAATCACCAATACTTGGATAGAACAATGAAAAATTAACATTTTATTACCTTATCTATAACCCACTGGGAGTGTAATTTCTTCTACTGGCTGTGTTAACACAGCTTGGCCTCGAGGCCAAAAACTTTCAGGATGGGTGGGGATACCACAGGCTAAATAAACTATTTCAAATGCCAATATAAGGTTAATGGGAATACTTGTAAACAATTTAATACACTCCAGCAGGTAAAGTGGATCTTCGGGAACAAATTAAAGGGGAGAACATTTTTGAGTAAACTGTACCTTTAAAGCTTTGCTGGGGTGTTCTTTGCCTCCACCTGGTGGCTAGGAGTTGAATTCCCAACAGTAATTACCATTGGAAAGAAACAATAACTTCTTCTTGTTATAAATAAAGTTCCATTGAATCTAAATTTCCACTTTTGGGTTTTGTGCCCTACACATATAATTTCGCCCTTTGCTGGGTTAATATGTAAATCCAGATTTATTTATTTTTTTATAAAGAATCACTAGCCATTTGCTTTGTTCTTATTTACCCCTCCAAGAATGTCAATTCTGTCACCAAATGTCAGTGATATTAAACAAAACAGGCGTCCTGACTAATATATGAGGCACTATGCTAATATGTTGTAATGTAATTTATGAATTTAATATGACATTTTACTTGACGCATTGTTGTTAATGGAAGTATATTAAATAAATGCTTCTATTTCACACTACAGCTCACTGTTCTTTTCCCACAGTCTCAGTCTAGGCTGTAGTCTCCAAACGCAAACAAACATGGACAGGCTCTCAGTCAAGTGATAAGTTTTAAAATCACTTTTATTAAAACAATGGTCTTTAAAAGCACAGTGTATACATATATCACTGTGTATTAAAATGCAACTAGTTCCTCAGCTAGCTTGCTGTTTCCTCAGGCATCTAACAACCTGACTGAGAGCTCAAGAATATATACTACATTTAACCAATAGAAACACATTAGGGTAGTTACACCGCTAAACACTGCTGTTCACCTTAATTAGATATCTATTTAACCCTTATGTTTGTATCCAATTCTTTGATGTGTGTAGATATCTACACACATCAAGGAATTGGATTTTAACTATGTGTTTATATTGTATTGGTTTCATCATGAAATAACTATGCCTGAGAAACATAAGGGTTAAATAGATATCTAATTAAGGTGAACAGCTGTGTTTAGGGGTGTAACCACCCTAATGTGTTTCTACTGGTTAAATGTAGTGGGCGCGATCCGATATACAGCGAACTTTTCGGCGCAAGCGAGGTAACCCGCGCCGCACGTAATTTCACCTCGCACATCGGGGTATTACATATACTGCGCCGTCAGATGCTAAAGTGGCGTAAGTAGGACAAACTGGCGTTCTTCCGAAAAGTGCGCAAATACACATTTTAGTCGTCGCAAGTACTTACGCCAGTATTTTGTCCACGTAAAGTCTCAATAAAGTGTAGTTTTATGCAAATTAGGCTAACATCTAAAAATGTTCCACGTAATTACGCTATTCAAAATTCATATATAAACCCATGCACAGCTGCCATTTTCTTCAGTGTGTTTGGATGGTTCGTTGAGCTACAGCACACTACAGTGGAGTTGAGAATTAGTTTGAGTAGAGAGAGAGGCGCAAACAGAGGAGTTAGTTAAGTCACATTGTTGGTAGGGTAAGCTTTTACACTTACACATCTTTTTACATATTGCACACATTTTGCATACATACACCTCACATTTTTTTTTCTATTTTACAGTGTGATAGGCTGAGTGTTTGGTTGTGATTGTGTGTGATTGAACTGGGAGTGAGTGTGTGAGTGTGTGTAGTGTGAGGATGGCAGGGAGAGGTAGGGCGGAGGGGAGGAGGGGAGAGGAGTGGCACGGAGAGGAGTATTGTTGCGGACAGGAGGAGCAGCGGAGTCCCCGTCAGGGAGTAATTGTAGTGAGGAGAGGGAGAGCTAGAAGGGATGATGGGAGGGGAGATGCCTAAGAGCCCCAGAGACCAGGCACATCAAGGAAAGGGACAGAGGGTGCACATGGGGACAGAAGGGGGGAGGAGGGAGAGGATAGGGAGGAACCCACACCAGGGACATCGCAGGGAGGAAGCCAGGTGTCCACAGAGGATGAGAGGATGAGATGTCCTAATTTCTCATTCTCTGAGAATGTTGCTCTAGTCCAGGCCATCATGGACAATCACAGTGCCCTCTTTGGACAGGAGAAGGGCAAAGGTGTTGCCAGAAGGTGGAAAGCAGCATGGTTGGCGGTAGAGGATGCCGTCAACAGTGTTGCCCCGCAGAGGAGGACTGTTGAGGGCCTTAAAAAAAGGTGGAATGACTGTAAGAGGCGGGTGAAAGAGAAGATGGGGCAGGAAGCCATGCACCAGAGGGGAACAAGCGGTGGTCCACCTCTGGACACAGAATACAACACCTGGCAGGAGATGATAAGCAGGTCCCTGACTATCACAGCAGTCCATGGATATCCAGGGGCTCGTGACTCAGGGGCTGCAACCACAGCACCTCATGCTGGTGAGTAACATCCCACACACCAGTATCATATGTATTTGAGATATAATATCCTTTAATGTCACACATTCATGTACACAATGAGGAGCATGGTATTTGGCCTACTAACAAAAACATCTACAATTATATTTCACATTAATGCTACTTAACACAATGCAATTCATGATATGAGGTGGAATAGTGCAATACTAACATGTCTCAGAGTAACACAGGCCACAAGCCACATGTAGAGTTTTCAGTAAATGGACACTATAGCTATCACAATACTTTTAGCTCAGAAAGCAGGTTATGTGCCTACATCAGGCTAAAGTAAATTGTGTGACCATAGTGTCACTTAAAGAACACATTTTCTCCATCATTGACATGTACACATAACTATTGTATGAAACACATACCTGTATACTGTGCAGATTAAAATCCCTCATATCACAAATCACATTGTGCACATGCATGTTATAGAGTTTGACATGAGAATGAGTATAGGCCCTAGCATGTATCAATGTACATTGTATGCCCACATGGGCATATATATGACTGTACTAATCCCTCTCATTTGACTCCTCCACAGAACCTCCTGTCACCAGGCTGCAAACAGGCATGCAGCCACCTCCACCACCACCACCAGTCACAGGCATGCAGCCACCACCACCACCAGTCACAGGCATGCAGCCACCACAACCAGTCTTCAGGCAACAAGTTGAACATTATTCTCCCAGGCATGAGCAGGGTTGGATGGCGTCAGTAGAGGACCCGGAAGTGATGCCACCACCATTGGAATATGACCCCTGGCCAGAGGAATACTCTTCTATTGGCTTTGAGGGGGAGCCAACTCAGCCACAAAGGGTACATGTCTTTACCCCCCCAACACAATATCAGGGCAGTCATGGATATTATACACAAGGTATGTCCCAAGAAGTGCAAACTGGACAGGCTGAGTGGTCACACACTGCTCATCAATGGGACTACCAATCCACCCTGAGAGCTCCAGCATCCTCTTCCCTTGGGAGAGCTCCACCATCCTCTTCCCTTGGGAGAGCTCCACCATCCTCTTCCCTTGGGAGAGCTCCAGCATCCTCTTCCCTTGGGAGAGCTCCACCATCCTCTTCCCTTGGGAGACCTCCAACACCTGCAGATGAGCATATAGCTGGAATTACTGAAGAACCAGCAGATGCAGCTGAGGATGTTGCACCAGCAGATGCAGCTGATGATGTTGCACCAGCAGATGCAGCTGAGGATGTTGCACCAGCAGATGCAGCTGAGGATGTCGCACCAGCAGATGCAGCTGAGGATGTCGCACCAGCAGATGCAGCTGAGGATGTTGCACCAGCAGATGCAGCTGAGGATGTCCCACCAGCACCAGCAGCTGAGGATGTCCCACCAGCACAAGCAGAATCAGCTGGACCTGCACATCAAGCACCGAGAAGCCCTGCTGCTGAAGAGCCTGTGGATGCTCTGTATTCTCCCCTGGGTGAGGAATACATTTCACTACAGAGGAGGCTCATAACAAGCTGCGAGAGCATTCAAAGAGGCCAACAGAGGTTTCACAGGAGCCAAGAGAGGTTACTCAAGTGTAGCCTAGAGCTGCAGAGGGACATTGTAGCATCATTAAATGGAATTGTACAAAACCAGTCGCAGATGGTGAGAATTCAGTCTGATATGCAGATGCAGATGGACAATAGATGGCGGGAACAAAATCAACTCTGGGGTGTGTTGGTTTAGCACTTTACACACCAGCAAGACACTGCCTCCAGCCTATCATCTGTGGCCAGCACACCAGCAGAAACAGAACAATCCTCTCAAACCAGGAGAACAAGGAAATCCACTACAGCCACCTCAGCTCCCTCATACAAGAAGCCAAAAAAGAAATAAATATTCTTATAGTTCACCATAAATCTTGTCCTCTGTTATTTACCATATATTTGTCATCCACATCCATGTGAGGTGTGTTTTAGTACACTAATATTGTTAAAACATATAATATGACCTGTGTGGAAATGGCAAACAAAGGTAATATTATCATGTTTATGACATATTCATGTTCTAGAAAACACATCACATAGTTGTGCATGAAGGGTACATATAGTAATATTCACTTCTAAGATGTAAATCATGGTTTCTCACATCCAATATAAATTGCAACATGGGTATATATATATATATATATATATATATATATATATATAAATAATAATGTATTTACAGAAGGTGTGAACATAAGGTATAAAGATCCATTTTCATTCTTATTAATGATAGTCAATAAATCATAGTGACATAAACATAAATTAAACAAATGAGACATTTTCAGTAATTAGAGTGGTTAAGGGAAGGGGGGTGGGATGTAGTAGTTACACTTACATGCAGTGGAAATCCGCAGTATGTAATTCTGCAAGACATGATATATACACATGCAATGGTTGGTGAGGTACAGTCAAACATCATAATACATGTGAATGTTACGGCTTCCTGTACTTATGAACAAGTAACTTACAGGAGAAGTACTGACGAATGACAAGGTCCCTCACTTTATTCCCCCTCAGTGTCCCCCTGTCCACATCCTCAGGTACAGGAACCAGCTGCTGATCTTGTTCTGGTTCCATGTCCCCCAATATACGTGTGTCCACAGCAATGTTATGGAGAATACAACATGCATTGACAATGGAACACACTTTGTTGGGGTTATACTGTAAAGCTCCGCCTGTCAAATCCAGACACCTGAATCTGTTTTTGAGTAGGCCGAATCTCCTTTCGATGACATTTCTGCTCCGTATATGGGCCTCCTGGTACCTGAGTTGTGGCTCTGTAAGGGGGTGTACCAAGGGGGTTAACAGCCATGGTCTGCAGCCGTACCCTGCGTCGCCTGTCATGTAACATATGTATTCTGATTACTACAGGTTCATCATGTGCTTAAAGGGACATAACATGGATTTCATTTAAAAGATATATTTTTCAAATACATTAAATTGGTGCATTGTAAGCAATCTACTTTTATGCCAGGATTAGTCTAGACAAAATTCTATTTTCATGATTCAGATAGAACATTCCATTTTAAGAAAATGTCCTTTTATGTGAAAAACTATTTATAGTATACTGTCCCTTTAAAAGGGACATGAAACACACATTTCTTCTTTCATGAGTTAAAAAGAAGCTGCAATTTTATTCAACTTTATAATTTACTTCTATTATGTAATTTGCTCCATTTTCTTGATATCATTTGCTGACAAGCATATTAGATATGCTCATTAGCTGCTGATTGGTGGCTGCACATAGATGCCTCATATGATTGGCTCATCTACGTGTATTGCTATTTCTTAAACAAAGGATATCTAAAGAATAAATCAAATGAGAAAATAGAAGATTCAAAAAGCTGGAATAAGGACGTCTGGCGCAGGATGTAGGAATCATGTGCACTACCTGGAAAGCCTGCATACACATGTATGAATTTCAGAGTGGTATCGCAGACCATCTGGCAATTCAAGGAGTAAAACCTTTTCCTGTTAATATAGAGGAATGGCTCCTCATGTGGGGCCATGATACACACATGTGTGCAATCAATTGCCCCCATGAGATTGAGAATACCCCCCAGTCGATAGAAGCCTTGTTTAAGGCTGTTCCATTCCTGGGGGGTACGGGGGAAATGAATGTATCGCTGTGTCTGGTTATCTAGAGCAGTCAAAACCTCCCCTAGAATCCTGGAGAAGGTGGGCTGCGCTAGGCCAAACACAAGCCCCTCTGTTGACTAGAATGAGCCGGATGCCAGGAAGTGTACAACACACAACAGCTTCTGCATACCAGTCAGAGCTTGGTTCCTATTCGCTTTAGGGTCAATATCATCCTTCAAGACCTCATATAGATCAATGAGGCTTGCAGAAGTCAAGCAATACTTTTCCCTGACCTCCACTTCTGTCATCCCAAACAGGGTGACCCTAACCCTGTGTATCCTTGCTGCCCTTGCTCTTCCCCTCTGCTGATGTCAACGTCGTATAGGCCCTGCTGGCCTATGGCCAGCTGCAGCAACAAAAGCAGCAGGGGCAGCACCAGGAACAGGGACAACAGCAGGAGGAGCAGGGACAGCAGCAGCAGCAGGGACGGCTACAGCACCATGACCAGGGACCTCAGCAGCAACTATATCCTCCACAACAGGGGCTTGTAGGGCTTCCAGCACCCCTTGTGCCCCACGATGCTGTCTCTGTATGAATTGCAGATAATGCAGGGGAAACATGGTGGCTAATGAGGGTGTGCATTGCCAGGTGTTTTAAGGCTGCAGGTGAGAGGTTGTGCTGTTTGTGATTGGTTTGACACACTTGCAGGGGCAGGAATAATAAATGCTTAGAAGAGGTTTAACTGTTTGAGATCTGCTGCTGATATGTATGTGATTACGCATGTGTTTGTTAGGCCTTCAGGGAGTTACGTTGGTTTTTAGTCAGTGCAAGGGTTCCTGCAATTTGTGGCGAGATTAGAATGGAGTAGATTTTCTGAAATCTGCGCGCGTAATTCCTTACGCTTTATATTGGATACCAAATTGCGCGTAGTTCTATGTTAGTGTATGGTTAAAAAAAATTCCGGCCGAAGGGTGAAATATACGCGCGTAACTTGTATGCTACGCCGTATATGTGATGCCAAACCCGTGCAAAATCTGGCGTCGCCGGCTTCTGCTGGCGACGCTGCATATCAGATGGGGCCCAGAATATATTCTTGAGCTCTCAGTCAGGTTGTTAGATGCCTGAGGAAGCAGCAAGCTAGCTGAGAAACTAGTTGCATTTTAATACACAGTGATATATGTATACACTGTGCTTTTAAAGACCATTGTTTTAATAAAAGTGATTTTAAAACTTATCACTTGACTGAGAGCCTGTCCATGTTTGTTTGCGGTTGGAGACTACAGCTTAGACTGAGACCTGTGGGAAAGAACAGTGAGCTGGGACACTGTGAGATTTCAGTATGCACTACTAAGCACGAGTGAGTGCTGCCCCACTTGTGAGTACCTGAACATCTGTTATCACATATTTGTACACCATCTGTACTTTATTACACTAGGGGGCGCCCTTCTGTGTGTTTGTTTTATACCATCACAGATTCCAGTATGCACTACTAAGCACGAGTGAGTGCTGTCACACTTGTGAGTACCTGAACATCTGTTATCACATACTTGTACACCATCTGTACTTTATTACACTAGGGGGCGCCCTTCTGTGTGTTTGTTTTATACCATCACAGATTCCAGTATGCACTACTAAGCACGAGTGAGTGCTGTCACACTTGTGAGTACCTGAACATCTGTTATCACATACTTGTACACCATCTGTACTTTATTACACTAGGGGGCGCCCTTCTGTGTGTTTGTTTTATACCATCACAGATTCCAGTTAACCTCTTCTATTTGGGAAGGAGCTGCCGTGAATTCAAGAATAAAAGACCGTTGGAAGCAAGTCCAAACGGACAACACTTTTTTCAGTGATTGATTCACCTATGGACTGATAAGTTATATAATTTTGTATATTTTATCACACTATATATACACTATATTTTTGTTGTATTTTGTAATCTGTTGACATTATAGGAGTGATCTAGCACTATATATATTCTGTGTATATTAGCGCCCCCTTGAGTGGTGACAGAGTATTGTCATCAGGTTGGTTATATTTCACACTACAACTCACCTATGCACATTTAATTTTTGATCTTTCTATCCCTTTAACCCCTTAAAGGTATATGAAACCAAAAATGTTCTATTGTGATTCAGACAGAACATACCATTTTTAGAGAGCTGTTTGGGAGGGATCTGGAAGGCTGGAGGGTAACTACACAGAAGAAAAAAAAAAAAGAAAAAAAAATCCCCTTAATTTTTTATATTGGCAGACTATCTGCCAGTACATAAGATGGGGTGACAATTGGGGGTGAGGGAGGGAAGAGACCTGTTTGGGAGGGATGGGTTAGGGATCAGGGGTTGGAAAGTGTCAGGTGGGAGGGTAATCTCTACACTAAAGCTATAATTAACCTGTTTCTTCTTTTTGGGCCATATTTGTAATACATAGAGGCATAGGAGATCCTTCACAATCAACTGATAATTAGGGAAAATTTAAGTCTCCATTCTTTTTGTACAGATTTTACTGGAATGCCTGCTAAAATACTGTACTGCCCAGTTGAATACGGGACACCTGGCAAACATACCCAGGGCACCGCCGCAAGCAGATGCAAACAGTGACACAGAGTATCACTGTTTGCATTGGCAATCTGCTTCATATGGTAATGGGAGAATGATCAGCGCTCCCTTACCATATGTAGGCAGACGCCTTCTCCCTCTGGCTAGTGATGTTGCGAACAGTTCGCCGGAGAACAGTTCCTGGCGAACATAGCTTGTTCGCGTTCGCAGCGGCAGGCGAACATATGCGATGTTCGATCCGCCCCCTATTCTTCATCATTGCCTAAACTTTGACCCTGTATCTCACAGTCAGCAGGCACATTCCAGCCAATCAGCAGCAGACCCTCCCTCCCAGACCCTTACAACTCATGGACAGCAGCCATTTTAGATTCATTCGGAAGCTGCATTGCTAGTGAGAGGAGGGACAGTGTAGCTGCTGCTGATTTAATAGGGAAATCGATAGCTAGGCTAGTGTATTCAGTGTCCACTACAGTCCTGAAGGACTCATCTGATCTCTGCTGTAAGGACAGCACCCCAAAAAGCCCTTTTTAGGGCTAGAACATAATTTTTTTTTTCTTTGTAATCTAATTGCATTTGCCTGCCTGTCAGCGTGTGTGTCAGGCTCACAGCATATACTGTGCCTACTTGCTCACTGCCACCACTCATATCTGGTGTAACATTAGTGTAAATTTAAAAAAAAAAACTTTTACATCAGTCTGCTAGTGTAATCTAATTTCATTTGCCAGGCCAGCCTGCCACTGCCAGCCTGTGTGTCAGGCTCACAGCGTATACTGTGCCTACTTGCAGTCCAGGTGTTAGTCCCCTTGAAACAACGTTTCCATCACTTTTGTGGCCAGAAAGAGTCCCTGTGGGTTTTAAAATTCGCCTGCCTATTGAAGTCAATGGCGGTTCGCCCGGTTCGCCCGTTCGCGAACTTTTGCGGAAGTTCGCGTTCGCTGACGCAAAATTTTAGGTTCGCGACATCACTACCTCTGGCTGAGGTCTTAGCTGTCAGGACTACAGCATGAGGGAGAAGGCTGGGCATAGCTATTATTTCAACAAAGGAAGTTTACTATGAAATCTTGGGGAATTTCAGTGAAATGTCATGAGATCATAGAAACGATGCAGCAGATTGGGTATTTTTTTTATTTTTTTTAACATGCAGCTGATATTCTTTCAACTAATAGCAGTTCACACTCACACAGCACTTACTCGTGTGAGCTGAAGTCATTCTGAGGTAAAATATATTTCTTTTTTTACATTGAGATGTGATATTGTTTAGTCAGCTATTTACAGTAATTCTGCATCACTTTCAAGTGATTTAGTATATGGGTAGTGTCACGGGAGACCAGCACTCTATACTGTTGTTTAACTGGGATCATTTCAATCAGCAAAACGAATGATGAAATAACTTGTACTTTATTCACTAAAAAAGGCAAACACACAGAAGTACACAAAATACAGAAAGAACGCACTCACTTTGGGGCTAGGAGAAAAACTACCCTGTTCTATCAGCCACAGTCAGTAGAATCCAGGTAAATAAGCTCCGTATGGTTTAAAGACCGCTGCTCCATAACTTGTCTGCCTGCTCTGAGGCCGCGGACAGAAATCAACCCGATCGAATACGGCATTGCACCAGCAGTTCACAAGAACTGCTGGTGCAATGATAAATGCCGACAGCGTATGCTACATTATATCATGTTGGCTCGCACATTAATAAATATACCTCAAATAGTCCACTTGCACAGTCTTGTTATAGTCCCTTAGAGAGCTCTTGGGTAATCGACCCCTGTATAGTTCAGGCAACTTGGAATAACTCTTTTTTCCCCCACGCAAAGTGGTTTTGAAAACTGTCTTTCTCTCTTGTCAGCTCACAACACGCCCCCTAGCGATGATCTTAGCAACCAATCGTAACCCAGCACACAAAGGGGCATCACTGTTAACAGCTGTCAGTCCCACCCCCTGATCACCTGCTGTGATTGTAGTCAGTCTGGCTGAGGATGTACAAATGCAGCATTTTGAAGTGCCAGATCTGAGAGTAATAGATGGATCAGATACCACTTTTGTCCCTAGACTATTTACTGCCATGAGTAATTAACTCTCTGCTTTGAAGCAGCCTGCTCAGATAAGTAAATCAGTCTTTTAAGCAGAGACTGTGAAAATCTTTCTGTGTACATTGGCTTGTGATATAATTTGTACAAATAGCAATACACCACTGTTATTGACATACATGCATGAGAGGCAAGCCCCAAAACACAGAATAAGGGAAACCATGTGGGCCCAACCCCCCATTAGTGAGCCTCGGCATCCACTCTTCCATCACACCTCCCCCCTAAGATAAGGGCAATGTTACGACCCCCTCATCCGGCGTGTTAACTCGCCCGACCCTGTGTGTGGCAACTGGCTCATTGGGGCTGTCTTGTCTGGAGAGTCCATCCGCATTTCCATGCTCACTGCCTTTTTTGTGCTGAATAGAAAAATGTAATTCTTGTAATGCCAATCTCCAGCACAGCAATTTACCGGTCTCCCCAGACACCCTTTGCAGCCAGCTCAGGGGGTTGTGATCCGTGATCACAGTGAAGGTCCAGCCGTACAAATAGGGCTGCAGTTTGTGTAGCGCCCACACTATGGCCAGACATTCCGTCTCAATAGTGGCATAAGCCACTTCTCTGGGTAGCAATTTCTTGCTCAAATACACCAAGGGGTGCTCAATCCCCTCCTCCCCCACCTGGCTGAGATCAGCCCCTATGCCATAGTCCAAGACATCGGTTTCCACCAATAATTTCTTGCTGTAGTCCGGTGCGGCTAGAATTGGAGCACTAGCCAGCGCGGTCTTCAGCGCCTCAAAGGGGTATTCACAGGTGGGAGACCAGGCTACCAGACTGGGGTGACGCTTTTGGGTCAGATCTGCCAGGGGTTTGGCCAGGGCACTTTACTGGGGCACAAATTTCCTGTAATACCCTGCGGTGCCTAGGAAAGCCATAACTTGCTTTTTTGTTTTGGACACTGGCCACTGAATGAGGGCTTCCACCTTAGCTGGTTCTGGCTTCAGGTACCAACCCCCCACCCAGTGTCCTAGGTACAATACTTCTGTCATACCCACTTGACATTTGGTTGGTTTTAGGGTCAGCCCTGCTTCTTGGATCTGTTTAAGCACCGCAGCTACATTTACTAAATGGGTTTTTCACAAACTAGTAAACACCGCAATGTCATCCAAGTATGCCCGAGCGTACCCCTGCATCCCCTCTAGTAAGTGATTGACCAGGCATTGGAAGGTAGCTAAGGCATTGCTCATTCCAAACGGCATCACTAAAAATTCCTAGAGGCCACTTGGAGTGATGAATGCTGACATCTCCCTAGCCATTGCAAGCTCACCCAGCAGCTAATCCATGCGGGACATGGGATAGGCATCTGACACCGTCTGAGAATTGAGCTGCCAATAGTCCACACAGAACCGCGTGGTTCTATCCTTCTTAGGTACCAGGACTACCAAGCTAGCCCAAGGACTCTGAGACAGTCTAATTACCCCAAGGGCCAGCATCTCCTCTACTTCCCTCTATATACTGCCTTTCACCTCTGTGGATACCTGATAGGCACACTTATGCAAGGTTTCTGATCACCAGACTCTACTGGGTGATCGGTAATATGCATCCTGCCTGGCTTGTCCATGAACAGAGCCCTATAATATTTTAACATAGCTTGCACTTGCACTTACTGCTGTGCACTAAGCTGGGTCCCTATCTCTACCTGGGTCAATGTGTCCCCCTACCTAGATTCCTCTGGGAGGTCAGGTAGAGCATTGCTCACTGGGTCCCCCATCGGTGGGCTACAGATAGCCATCATTGAAGCTACACTCGGTAAAAAATACTCCTTAAGCATATTTATGTGATAGGTCCCTATCCTTCCTGTCTCGCTATCTAACTGTACAACATAGTTGCACTCATTCATCGCTCAAAGGACTGGGTACGTTCCAGACCAGGCTGCCATTAGTTGCCGACCTGGGATGAATGTCCGGCTACAGGTATGCTGGTCATACCAAGCTTTCTGCTTGGTCTGAGCCTCTCTGAGATTAGCCTGTGCCAACCCCATAAGATATTCCAACCAGTCTCTGAGATCTACCACATACTGGAGCACAGACACATCAGTAGTTGTAGTCTTCTCTTCCCATCCCTCACGGAATAAGTTGAGAGGTCCCTGCACCCTACGCCCATATAGCAGCTCAAAGGGAAAGAACCCGGTAGATTATTACGGAATCTCTCGGTACGCGAACAGCAAATGCTGCAGGTGAACCTTACAGTCCTTCCCTTCAGCCTCCATAAAAGCTTGCAGCATCTGCTTCAGGGTACCATTGAACCGTTCACACAACCTGTTAGTTAGGGGGTGGTAAGCGGTTGTGTGCTGGTGCTTCACCCCGCACACCTCCCAGAGACACTGTAGCAATTCACTCATGAATTGTGGCCCTTGGTCAGTTAGGATCTCACTAGGGAAACCTACTCTAGTAAAGATCCCTAACAGTGCTTTAGCCACTGCCTCTATGGAGGCAAGCGCTACAGCCTCAGGATACCGGGTGGCAAAATCCACCACCGTGAGCATATAGTGTTTGCCCGACAAACTGGGAATCATAAGGGGTCCCACTAAATCCATAGCTACCCACTGAAATGGTTCCCCAATTACTGGTAACGGGACCAGGAGTGCCTTTACACATGATCGCCTGCCTTACCCACTCGCTGGCAGGCATCACAGGACCGGCAAAACTCTGCCACAGCCCTGGATGCCCCCGGCCAGTAGTACCGCTGCAACAGCCGGGCTCTCATGCGAGTCACCCCCTGATGCCCTGCCAGTGGTATGGAGTGGGCTACTTGTAACAGCTGTTGCCTATTCTTTATGGGGACCACTAACTGTCACTTACCAGTCCAGACTCTATCTAGACCCACATCTGTCTGCTCCCTATAAAGAAGCCCACGGTGCCATAAGAACCGACTAACCCCCCAGAAGAGGAAGACTCGGACGCCCAAAGTCTCATGCCCTCCAAACTGGGATCAGACCGCACTGCATCCCTAAACTTTGTCCCTAATTGTGGTCACCCACTCTTATTGTCTAAGTTGGGGGACACACGGGCAGGTAATGGGGAAGGTAAGTCAGGGGGCTCTAATGGCTCAGTCTAGCTTACCTGCCTGGTCTCCGCAGAGACTTCTGGAACTGTTGGTCCCAAATGCAGGGGGACGACGGGTTCTGTATTAATAATCTTTGCTGACTGGCTCCTGGTGATCTTTACAACAGGAGCCAGCTCTGTGGTAAATACACATGTCACATGCCCCAGATCATTGCCAAGTAGAACCTCCGCATCTAATCCAGGTAATACACCCACCTCCCTCATGCCTCTTCCAGTTCCCTAATCCAAAAAAGACCCTGGCAATTTGGAGCAATCGTGGCCCTCCATTCGGCATGGTCACTTGCATCCCAGGCCCCGGGAGTAAATCCTCTTGCTTGACCATATCAGGTTGGACCAAGGTCACGGTGGCACCAGAGTCCAACAAACCGGCTGCCTGTCAGTCCCCAATAGTCACCGTTCAAAGATGCTTCTGCTGGACATCGTTGGGCTGCATCCCGACTGGTGCAACCTGATACCCTTCCGTCTCTTCTGTGGGGGCCCTGAGGGCCAAGTACATGTAGATCTCTCTGCCGCCACATCCCTCAGGGTTGGTGCCACGGTTGCACTCGATTCCTCTGTGTGTGCCAACCGCACACGGCAACCGGTCTCACAGCTGGGGTGCTTTGCCCCTGATGGGGGCCGCTCGTGCTTAAATTCTACAGCTTTGGGGGCACCCGCTTCAGCTGGCTTGGGTGCCCACAGAGCAGTATTTGTAATTCCTTTAGCTGGCACAGCCACATGTTTAGGAGTTAGTTTTTTGTGAATTACTGCCCGACTGACCACAAACTCATCCGCCAGCTTAGCAGCTTCCACATGGGTTTTAGGTTTACGTTAAAAAACCCATGCCCTCACGTCCGAGGGGCATTGCTGCAAAAGTTGTTCTTGGAACATTAAGTCCAGCAGGGTGTAGTATTTATCAACCCCACATCCTTCCACCCACTGAGTCCCATACAAGGCCCTGCGAGCCCCATATTCCATGTAGGACCTCAGTCCTGAACTTGCCCCTGTATGCTTCTGGGTGAGTGCATACTGCGCGAAGATCATAGCCGTCACATGGCTATAATTGTCCCATTGACAAATTTCCTAAAACTGTAGTGGTCCATCCGTATCCAGACGGTCACCCTCCACATGTCCTTCCACCACCGGGGCTGGATTAATCTCCTGCACCCCGGGTTGTCTGCCAGCTGCTGCCACTGCAGCTGAGGGGCCCTTCCCCTCTGGACAAGCAAATTCAGCTTCATGAGCTTCCAAGTCCTGCTCCAGCTCTGTCTTGGACCGACCGTCTGTTGGTAGCCAATAGCTGCTACACAGGTACACAATCCTGGCGCGGTCTCATGATCAAAATCGTTCTGATCACTGGTCCATGTTTGCCTGCTGGCACTAAGCTAAGTGACAGAGAGAACCTGTGCCTTTCCTGATCTGTGCAACGTGTGTAAGTCACTATTCGTTTTGAGGGCTTGCAATCGGCAAGCACTCTTTTATGTTAGACCCTGCAGGATTTTAAACATAAATGCTCAATGATCCCGCCACTGTCACCATTAATTTCCTTTTAGAGCCATGGGAGACCAGCACTCTATACTGTTGTTTAACTGGGATCATTTCAATGAGCAAAGCGAATGGTGAAATAAATTGTACTTCATTCACTAAAAAATAGGCAAACACACAGAAGTACACAAAATACAGAAAGAACACACTCACTTTGGGGCTAGGAGAAAAACTACCCTGTTCTATCAGCCACAGTCAGTAGAATCCAGGTAAATACAAATAGTCCTCTTGCACAGTCTTGTTATAGTCCCTTAGGGAGCTCTTGTATAATCGACCGCTGTATAGTTCAGGCAACTTGGAACAACTCTCTCTTTTTTTTCCACACAAAGTGGTTTTGAAAACTGCCCATCTCTCTTGTCAGCTCACAACACGCCCCCTAGCGATGATCTTAGCAACCAAACGTAACCCAGCACACAGAGGGGCATCACTGTTAACAGCTGTCAGTCCCACCCCCTGATCACCTGCTGTGATTGTAGTCAGTCTGGCTGAGGATGTACAAATGCAGCATTTTGAAGTGCCAGATCTGAGAGTAATAGATGGACCAGATACCACTTTTGTCCCTAGACTATTTACTGCCATGAGTAATTAAATCTCTGCTTTAAAGCAGCCAGATAAGTAAATCAGTCTTTTAAGCAGAGACTGTAGCAATACACCCTTGTTATTGTTATTGACATACATGCATAAGAGGCAAGCCCCAAAACACAGAATAACGGATCCAACCCCCATCAATGAGCCTGGGTACCCACTCTTCCGTCACAGGTAGTATGTCCCTTTAATTAAAACATGCTGTCTTTTAATCTATATTTTTTAAGCTTTCATAGGATGTTTTTGTTCTATTTAATTTCCATTATCTTACAAATGACTAAAGATAATCAAGCAGGCCTGCAGTTTGCCATAAGATTGCCCTTTTAAATAGTAATACTATGGGCTAGATTATGAGTGGAGTGGTTAATTCCGTTAGAGGCTTTTTGTGCGCGTCGGGTAGCACACATATTACAAGTCAAATGTAAAAAGTTTTCGCACAATCGCTAAACTGATGAGCGTAAAAACCTGAACTTAGAATATTATGAACGGGCTAAGGTATTTCCCTCAGGCGGAGTGGGAAAAATAGAAAAGAAAACAGCCTTACGCACCTGCAAACCCGATCATGTGTAGAGAGAGATATAGATAGATATATTTATAAATAAACAGATATATATAAGAATATCTATTCATAAATACTTAGAACATATTCCCAAGAACATTGGAATGTGAAATATTTACAGTACACACATAGTTAAACACTTTATTAAATATAAGTATTGCATAAATATGATTTTACATGTTAATTGTGATCTGGGGCCCACCTGCCTTAAATACTGAGGTGAGACCCCAGGTGCAAGGAGGTTTAAACAATTAATTGAATTAAAAAAAGAATGGAAAAGTAAACCTTATCCAGCACTACACATAAAGTCATGAATGAATATAGAGAAGGAACTGTGAACAACTCAAACTAAACACACATACACGGTTGCCAACGAAAATGCAACAAAATAATTTATTGCTGTGATATTTAGAAAATAATGTGCAAAAAATGAAGTAAAAAATGATACAATTCATCATCCAAAGAATCCCATATTAAGCATATGCAGTACATTCGTTACCCCTCACACATACAGAAGAGCTCTCTTATCCAAAGTTTCAGTGCGTCCACTGTAAAATGCAAAAAGTCGTGTTAAAATACAGTTCAGCTAGAACATAAACGCACTCTTCCTGATATGTATGTCTAACTGGATCTTGTATAGGAAAGTTCATAGTGGTACAGAGCGTGTTTGCAGGTGTTCAAATAACACTGTCGGGGCAGACTTATGTATCGAAATCCCTGTAA
This sequence comes from Bombina bombina, assembly GCF_027579735.1. Lineage (NCBI taxonomy): Eukaryota > Metazoa > Chordata > Amphibia > Anura > Bombinatoridae > Bombina > Bombina bombina. The sequence goes on from NC_069504.1 coordinate 30,205,529, forward strand.
GAAATCCCCTTCACTCACTCTACACAAGAGGGAGCTGAACAAATGCCAGAGGGGCCGAGCGTTTCACTTAAAAAGGGATGACAGCGTCCAATATCATATCAGGTGTAACGCTAAGCCGCTGAACGTTACCAATATTACCTGAGTCCTGAGTAACAGAAATTCTTCACCCCCGTGTTTTCGTTGGAACAAGATAACCCCGACTCACCACCTTTCCAAGAATATCCACAATGAAGTATGAAAGATCAGGACAGAAGTAACTGTAAATTCAAACGCTGTAATTCCAAGCTCCTATTTAAGCACAGACCCAACAGGTGAAATAAAACAGTATGTATAATTGCACATATTTTGACATAAACTCAAAAATTATAGCCTCCTTGGCAGAAACTAAATATATGAAGTAAATAATATTACATGTCGCTTCATATAAAAACCGTGATAGGCAAAAGTGATTAACCAGTGTATTTGGCTTGCCTAATCTCATATATAATAACGGCAAGAAAATTCTTAAAGTGTCAGTAAACCTCAAAAATAATGTTATATAATTCTGCACATAGTGCAGAATTATATAACATTATATTAGCCTTATCTTTATATAACCTAATATTCCCTTTGATTTTTTTTTAAAAATGACAGTTTTTCAGGCCCGCTCTCTGTGCTCTTCTGAGCGGGTCTGTTTTTTTCACACAGCGCATCGGGCCAGCTCTATAGTCACAGCCCGGCCCGACTGCAGCTCGCTCCTGCTATCAGACAGAGCAGGAGCGAGCTGCACTGAGTATAATGGCTCGGTCCGGCCGTGCTGTGACTGTACAGCTGTGCAGAATTATATAACATTATTTTTGAGGTTTACTGTCCCTTTAAAGATATATACACAGTTAAATTAATCACATCCATACATAGGAAAAATAGTCTAAATAAATAGCAATAGAACATCATTATAGCATTATAGAGAAGAGGTTATAAGTCCTAACCACTATTAGCTCTATATAATAAATATGCCATATTTAATTGCTGTGAAAAGGGGCGAAATGTAATTCTTCATTTAGACCATTGGGCTGCAACGAGTGTAGATTATATATCCATTTATACTCGGATTTTAATAAAAGATTGTCCCAATTGCCCCCTCTATCAATTATGTCAATTAGTTCTAGACCCATAAATTTTAGATCTTGCACTTTGCTTTGATGTACCTCAGCGAAATGTCTTGCTACACCACTATCTTTAATTTTTTATGGGAGGGCACATCTTATAAGCTGGTTAAATTCATGGAACAACTAAATATCAATGAATGGAATTTGAAATTCACTTATGAATGGAGTTATGAGTTTTTTTCCTTCTTGGACCTTAAAATATCTAAGAGGGACAATAGATTAATAACTGAAACATTTAGGAAAAGTACATCAGCAATACACTTATTGAAGCCTCTAGTCATCATCCCCAACACCAAATTAATGCTATTCCCATTGGACAATATTTGAGGCAAAAGAGAAATTGTTCCTCTAATGAATCATTCAAATAGTATGCAGATGATCTAAAGTTGAGATTCAAAGCTAGGGGATATCATAATAAAATTATTAAAAAGGGATACCATAGAGCAAGAGATACCCCACGTGAAAAAATACTGTATGATAAAGTGGACAAACAGACTAGTGCCGAAGTTAGATTCATCAGTACTTTTAATTCTGAATGGGGTGAACTTAGAAAAATATTAAGTAGACACTGGAATATTCTCACCACAGACTCTGACATACATAAAATTGTAGGGGATTACCCCTTGATGACGGCCAGGCGAGCCCCCTCTATTCAAGACAAATTGGTTCACAGCCACTATAAAGGCAATACTGATTGGTTAGGCAAACACCAAAGGATAGATGGTTGCTATAAATGTGGCAAGTGTAAAATGTGCAAACACATTTCTAAGGGCCAGGTAATGATTGATACTAGGGGTCACCCACATAAAATTAAAGGCCAAATCACTTGCCGCAGTGAGGGGGTAGTCTATGTTGCCACTTGCTCATGCCCAAAATTCAACGTAGGTAAAACCTACCGTGAGTTTAGGGAACGCATGAAAGAACATAGGAGAGATATACTTAACGAAAAATTTTAAGATAGTGGTGTAGCAAAACATTTCGCTGAGGTACATCAAAGCAAAGTGCAAGATCTAAAATGTATGGGTCTAGAACTAATTGACATTAGTGATAGAGGGAGCGATTGGGACAATCTTTTATTAAAATCCGAGTGTAAATGGATATATAATCTACACTATTGCAGCCCAATGGTCTAAATGAAGAATTACATTTCGCCCCTTTCCTCAGTAATTAAATATGGCATATTTATTATATAGAGCTAATAGTGGTTAGGACTTATAACCCCTTCTCTATAATGCTATAATGATGTTCTATTGCTATTTATTTAGACTATTTTTCCTATGTATGGATTTCATTAATTTAACTGTGTATATATCTTTAAGCATTTTCTTGCTGTTATTATATATGAGATTAGGCAAGCCAAATACACTGGGTAATCACTTTTGCCTATTTCGGTTGTTATATGAAGCAACATGTAATATTATTTTCTTCATATATTTAGTTTCTGCCAAGGAGGCTATAATTTTTGCGTTTATGTCAAAATATGTGCAATTATACATACTGTTTTATTTCACCTGTTGGGTCTGTGCTTAAATAGGAGCTGAATCTTTAGACTGGATATTGATTCATTCAGCTTGAGAAACTTACCTGATAAATTAATTTCTTTCATATTGGCAAGAGTCCATGAGCTAGTGACATATGGGATATACAATCCTACCAGGAGGGGCAAAGTTTCCCAAACTTCAAAATGCCTATAAATACACCCCTCACCACACCCACAATTCAGTTTAACGAATAGCCAAGCAGTGGGGTGATAAAGAAAGGAGTAGAAAGCATCAACAAAGGAAATGTGGAAATAATTGTGCTTTATACAAAAAATCATAACCACCATAAAAAGGGTGGGCCTCATGGACTCTTGCCAATATGAAAGAAATTAATTTATCAGGTAAGTTCTTACATAAATTATGTTTTCTTTCATGTAATTGGCAAGAGTCCATGAGCTAGTGACATATGGGATATCAATACCCAAGATGTGGAGTCTTCCACTCAAGAGTCACTATAGAGGGAGGGAATAAAAATAAAAACAGCCATATTTCGCTGAAAAAATTAATACACAACCCAAAAAAATAAGTTTATTTTCATTTTTGAAAGAAAAAAACTTAAATCAAAAAGCAGAAGAATCAAACTGAAACAGCTGCATGAAGAACTTTTCTACCAAAAACTGCTTCCGAAGAAGCAAATACATCAAAACGGTAGAATTTAGTAAATGTATGCAAAGAGGACCAAGTTGCCGCTTTGCAAATCTGATCAACTGAAGCTTCATTCTTAAAAGCCCACAAAGTGGAGACTGATCTAGTAAAATGAGCTGTAATTCTCTGAGGCGGGGCCTGACCCGACTCCAAATAAGCTTGATGAATCAAAAGTTTCAACCAAGAAGCCAAGGAAATAGCAGAAGCCTTCTGACCTTTCCTAGGACCAGAAAATAAAACAAATAGACTAGAAGTCTTCCTGAAATCTTTAGTAGCTTCCACATAATATTTCAAAGCTCTTACCATATCCAAAGAATGTAAGGATCTCTCCAAAGAATTCTTAGGATTGGCACATAAGGAAGGGACAACAATTTCTCTACTAATGTTGTTAGAATTCACAACCTTAGGTAAAAATTGAAAAGAAGTCCGCAAAACTGCCTTATCCTGATGAAAAATCAGAAAAGAAGACTCACAAGAAAGAGCAGATAGCTCAGAAACTCTTTTAGCAGAAGAGATAGCCAAAAGGAACAAGACTTTCCAAGAAAGTAGTTTAATGTCCAAAGAATGCATAGGCTCAAATGGAGGAGCCTGTAAAGCCTTCAGAACCCAATTAAGACTCCAAGGAGGAGAAATTGATTTAATGACAGGTTTAATACGAACTAAAGCCTGTACAAAACAGTGAATATCAGGAAGTATATTCACCCACTGAATTGTGGGTGTGGTGAGGGGTGTATTTATAGGCATTTTGAGGTTTGGGAAACTTTGCCCCTCCTGGTAGGATTGTATATCCCATATGTCACTAGCTCATGGACTCTTGCCAATTACATGAAAGAAAGCCCTTTTGTGACGTAGCCCTTTTGTGACGTAGGGTGAAACACGTGTAGTGTTTGGAATAACAGCGTTTGAATTTACAGTTACTTTTGACCGGATCTTTCATACTTCATTGTGGATATTCTTGGAAAGGTGGTGAGCGGGGGTTATCTTGTTCCAACGAAAACACAGGGGTGAAGAATTTCTGTTACTCAGGACTCAGGTAATATTGGTAACGTTCAGCGGCTTAGCGTTACACCTGATATGATATTGGATGCTGTCATCCCTGTTTGAGTGATACGCTCGGCCCCTCTGGCATTTGTTCAGCTCCCTCTTGTGTAGAGTGAGTGAAGGGGATTTCTTAAAGGGATTTCGATACATAAGTCTGCCCCGACAGTGTTATTTGAACACCTGCAAACACACTCTGTAGCACTATGAACTTTCCTATACAAGATCCAGTTAGACATACATATCAGGAAGAGTGCGTTTATGTTCTAGCTGAACTGTATTTTAACACGACTTTTTTGCATTTTACAGTGGACGCACTGAAACTTTGGATAAGAGAGCTCTTCTGTATGTGTGAGGGGTAACGAATGTACTGCATATGCTTAATATAGGATTCTTTGGATGATGAATTGTATCATTTTTTGCTTCATTTTTTGCACATTATTTTCTAAATATCACAGCAATAAATTATTTTGTTGCATTTTCGTTGACAACCGTGTATGTGTGTTTAGTTTGAGTTGTTCACAGTTCCTTCTCTATATTCATTCATGACTTTATATGTAGTGCTGGATAAGGTTTACTTTTCCATTCTTTTTTTAATTCAATATATATATACACATATACATAAATATAACGTTATAATAATTTTTTTATCAGTTATTATGTACTTTTAAATATATTTTTGATGTTATGTCCCCACTTTTTAGTCGAGTGTAACAGCTCTGAAGTTGGCCTATCCCAACATGCATTAAATTTAATTGCACTCAACTGAACGCATTCATTGCAACTCCTAAAATGCACGCTACTTCTGATGCGCGCAAAGAGCCTTGATATAACCCTTTTTTGCTTGTGCACAACAGTTAGCACGCCACTCGTAATACAGCCCTATATTAGCAATTTTAAAATCATTTTACATTTCTCTTGACAACATCAGACATATTCAATTGATATGGTCATTTAAAAACAAACTATGTTACATGTCACTAACAAAACCGTTTCTAATGCTTCTTTTGACTGACAATGCCATGTTTATGCAATGTAAGGCTTAGTATTCTTCTGCTTCATTTTGCATAATTTTAAATCCTCCCGTGAATATCTGTCTATTTCATACAAATTATGTTTTTTTTTTATTTTTTCATAACAAAAACATTACTGTCTAGGGGCCCAATGATCTATAGGTCATCATAAACGTAAAGCTGTAAAAAATATCCGATTCACAATTTGAAAGTGCTCATGTCATGCGCTAAAGTGTTCAAAATAATGTGTAAGGTTCTTTTATTAACAGGCGTATTAGTATCCTTCTCTGTGTGATGCGAGGATTAGCTTGTATTGGTGAAATTATCTATTTTTCAGACTTGCCACGTGCAGTGAGTGTTACTGTAATTGCTTAGGATTCTCAATATAACAAATCTAATATAAGCTGTATATTACTGTATACTGCAGTATACAACCCCCCGAAAGCAATTTATGGAAATAATTTTGTTCTGCAAGTACCTGGAATTTTATTATAAGAAATTGTACTTTACACCTGAGAATTTGTATTATATACAATGTAGATTTCTCATTGGCCATGTAACATAGTAACATAGTAGACGAGGTTGAAAAAAGACCTTAGTCCATTGAGTTTAACCTATACAAATCTAAAATATATACAAAAAGCTCCAGTTAAGCTTAAATAATCCCACTAAAGGTGACCCATTTAATACTAGCAATCATATCCATGCATTTTGTTTATATATGTAAATGTCATAACAAATTACACTGTAAATGAAATGTAAGAAATGCAGATATCACTAATACATTGTTACTTAAGTTACAGGGACAGTTTGTAATGACAATCACACTTTACATTAGTGGAAGTAAACTATTCAGTTCCAAATCAATAGCTAAATTGTATAAATTAATTATTTATCAGTTTAAGATGGGGCATTATGGGTAAACTGTATGAGTGCGTAGGGGGTTTTATGCATAATACTGTCACATTGTATATTAGATATTTGTTTTTTATTTCATTTTTTTTTTCTTACATTTTGAAAGGTTTTGCCCTAGAATGAAGATGAACAGTTTAGTATTTAGTACCAGAGCACTGTATCAGTAAGTACCATATTAGTTCTGTAGTATTAGTACAGTGTCAGTAAGTAGTAATGCAGTGCATCAGTAACAGAGCACTGTATCAGTAAGTAATATATTAGTTCTGTAGTATTAGTACAGTGTCAGTAAGTAATAGTGCAGTGCATCAGTATCAGAGCACTGTATCAGTAAGTAATATATTAGTTCTGTAGTATTAGTACAGTGTCAGTAAGTAGTAATGCAGTGCATCAGTAACAGAGCACTGTATCAGTAAGTAATATATTAGTTCTGTAGTATTAGTACAGTGTCAGTAAGTAATAGTGCAGTGCATCAGTATCAGAGCACTGTATCAGTAAGTAATATATTAGTTATATAGTATTAGTACAGTGTCAGTAAGTAGTAGTGCAGTGCATCAGTAACAGAGCAGTGTATCAGTAAGTAATATATTAGTTCTGTAGTATTAGTACAGTGTCAGTAAGTAGTAGTGCAGTGCATCAGTATCAGAGCACTGTATCAGTAAGTAATATATTAGTTCTGTAGTATTAGTACAGTGTCAGTAAGTAGTAATGCAGTGCATCAGTAACAGAGCACTGTATCAGTAAGTAATATATTAGTTCTGTAGTATTAGTACAGTGTCAGTAAGTAATAGTGCAGTGCATCAGTATCAGAGCACTGTATCAGTAAGTAATATATTAGTTATATAGTATTAGTACAGTGTCAGTAAGTAGTAGTGCAGTGCATCAGTAACAGAGCAGTGTATCAGTAAGTAATATATTAGTTCTGTAGTATTAGTACAGTGTCAGTAAGTAGTAGTGCAGTGCATCAGTATCAGAGCACTGTATCAGTAAGTAATATATTAGTTATATAGTATTAGTACAGTGTCAGTATTAGTGCAGTACATTAGTATCAGAGCACTGTATCAGTAAGTAATATATTAGTTCTGTAGTATTAGTACAGTGTCAGTAAGTAATAGTGCAGTGCATCAGTATCAGAGCACTGTATCAGTAAGTAATATATTAGTTATATAGTATTAGTACAGTGTCAGTATTAGTGCAGTACATTAGTATCAGAGCACTGTATCAGTAAGTAATATATTAGTTCTGTAGTATTAGTACAGTGTCAGTAAGTAGTAGTGCAGTGCATCAGTAACAGAGCAGTGTATCAGTAAGTAATATATTAGTTCTGTAGTATTAGTACAGTGTCAGTAAGTAGTAGTGCAGTGCATCAGTATCAGAGCACTGTATCAGTAAGTAATATATTAGTTATATAGTATTAGTACAGTGTCAGTATTAGTGCAGTACATTAGTATCAGAGCACTGTATCAGTAAGTAATATATTAGTTCTGTAGTATTAGTACAGTGTCAGTAAGTAGTAGTGCAGTGCATCAGTAACAGAGCAGTGTATCAGTAAGTAATATATTAGTTCTGTAGTATTAGTACAGTGTCAGTAAGTAGTAGTGCAGTGCATTAGTATCAGAGCAGTGTATCAGTAAGTAATATATTAGTTCTGTAGTATTATTACAGTGTCAGTAAGTAGTAGTGCAGTGCATCAGTATCAGAGCACTGTATCAGTAAGTAATATATTAGTTCTGTAGTATTAGTACAGTGTCAGTAAGTATAAGTGCAGTGCATCAGTATCAGAGCACTGTATCAGTAAGTAATATATTAGTTATATAGTATTAGTACAGTGTCAGTAAGTAGTAGTGCAGTGCATCAGTATCAGCACTGTATCAGTAATATATTAGTTCTGTAGTATTAGTACAGTGTCAGTAAGTATTAGTGCGTGCATCAGTATCAGAGCACTGTATCAGTAAGTAATATATTAGTTCTGTAGTATTAGTACAGTGTCAGTAAGTAGTAGTGCAGTGCAATAGTATTAGAGCACTTTATCAGTAAGTAATATATTAGTTCTGTAGTATTAGTACAGTGTCAGTAAGTAGCAGTGCAGTGCATTAGTATAAGATCTCTGTATCAGTAAGTAAGTAATATATTAGTTCTGTAGTATTAGTACAGTGTCAGTAAGCAGTTGTCTAGTGCATTAGTAGCAGAGCACTGTATCAGTAAGTAATATATTAGTTCTGTAGTATTAGTACAGGGTCAGTAAGTAGTAATGAAGTGCATTAGTAACATAGCACTGTATCAGTAAGTAATATATTAGTTCTGTAGTATTAGCACAGTGTGAATAAGTAGTAGTGCAGTGCATCAGTATCAGAGGACTGTATCAGTCAGTAATATATTAGTTCTGTAGTATTAGTACAGGGTCAGTAAGTAGTAGTGTAGTACATCAGTAACAAAGCACTGTATCAGTAAGTAATAAATTAGTTGTGAAGTATTAGTACAGTGTCAGTAAGTAATAGTGCAGTGCATTAGTATTAGAGCACTGTATCAGTAAGTAATATATTAGTTCTGTAGTATTAGTACAGTGTCAGTAAGTAGTAGTGCAGTGCAATAGTATTAGAGCACTTTATCAGTAAGTAATATATTAGTTCTGTAGTATTAGTACAGTGTCAGTAAGTAGCAGTGCAGTGCATTAGTATAAGATCTCTGTATCAGTAAGTAATATATTAGTTCTGTAGTATTAGTACAGTGTCAGTAAGCAGTTGTCTAGTGCATTAGTAGCAGAGCACTGTATCAGTAAGTAATATATTAGTTCTGTAGTATTAGTACAGGGTCAGTAAGTAGTAATGAAGTGCATTAGTAACATAGCACTGTATCAGTAAGTAATATATTAGTTCTGTAGTATTAGCACAGTGTGAATAAGTAGTAGTGCAGTGCATCAGTATCAGAGGACTGTATCAGTCAGTAATATATTAGTTCTGTAGTATTAGTACAGGGTCAGTAAGTAGTAGTGTAGTACATCAGTAACAAAGCACTGTATCAGTAAGTAATAAATTAGTTGTGAAGTATTAGTACAGTGTCAGTAAGTAATAGTGCAGTGCATTAGTATTAAAGCACTGTATCAGTAAGTAAAATATTAATTCTGTATTATTAGCACAGTGTCAGTAAGTAGTAGTGCACTGTATTAGTTTTAGAGCACTGTATCAAGTAATATATTAGTTCTGTATTATTAGCACAGTGTCAGTAAGTAATAGTGCAGTGCATTAGTATCAGAGCACTATATCAGTAAGTAATATATCAGTTCTGTAGTATTAGTACAGGGGCAGTAAGTAGTAGCGCACTGAATTAATTTTAAAGCACTGTATCGGTAGGTAATATATTAGTTCTGTAGTAATAGCACAGTGTTAGTAAGTAATAGTGCAGTGCATTAGTATCAGAGCACTATATCAGTAAGTAATATATCAGTTCTGTAGTAATAATACAGTACATTAGTATCAGAACTCTGTATCAATAAGTAATGCATTAGTTCTGTAGTATTAGTGCAGTGCCAGTAAGTAATAGTGCAGTACATTAGTATCAGAGCACTGTATCAGTAAGTAATATATTCGTTCTGTAGTATTAGCACAGTGTCAGTAAGCAGTTGTGCAGTGCATTAGTATCAGAGCTATGTATCAGTAATATATTAGTTCTGAAGTATTAGTACAGTGTCAGTAAGTAGTAATGCAGTGCATCAGTAACACTAACAGAGCAGTGTATCAGTAAGTAATATATTAGTTCTGCAGTATTAGTACAGTGTCAGTAAGTAGTAGTGCAATGCATCAGTATCAGAGCACTTTATCAGTAAGTAATATATTAGTTCTGCAGTATTAGTACAGTGTCAGTAAGTAGTAATGCAGTGCATCAGTAACAAATCAGTGTATCAGTAAGTAATATATTAGTTCTGTAGTGTTAATACAGTGTGAGTAAGTAGTAGTGCAGTGCATCAGTATCAGAGCACTGTATCAGTAAGTAATATATTAGTTCTACAATATTAATACAGTGTAGGTAAGTAGTAGTGCAGTGTATGAGTTTTAGAGCACTGTATCAGTAAGTAATATATTAGTTCTGTAGTATTAGCACAGTGTTAATGAGTAATAATGCAGTGCATTATTATCAGAGCACTGTATCAGTAAGTAATATTAATTCTGTATTATTAGCACAGTGTCAGTAAGTAGAAGTGCAGTGCATTAGTATCAAAGCACTGTATCAGTAAGTAATATATTTGTTCTGTAGTATTAGTACAGTGTCAGTAAGTATTAGTGCAGTGCATTAGTATCAGAGCACTGTATCAGTAAGTAATACATTAGTTCTGTAGTATTAGTACAGGGTCAGTAAGTAGCAGCGCACTGAATTAATTTTAAAGCACTGTATCGGTAGGTAATATATTAGTTCTGTAGTAATAGCACAGTGTTCGTAAGTAATAGTGCAGTGCATTAGTATGAGAGCACTGTATCAGTAAGTAATATATTAGTTCTGTATTATTAGCACAGTGTCAGTAAGTAATAGTGCAGTGCATTAGTATCAGAGCACTATATCAGTAAGTAATATATCAGTTCTGAGTATTAGTACAGTGTGTGTGAGTAAGTAGTAGTGCAGTACAATAGTATAAGAGCACTGTATCAGTAAGTAATATATTAGTTCTGTAGTATTAGTACAAGGTCAGTAAGTAGTAATGCAGTGCATCAGTAACAGAGCAGTGTATCAGTAAGTAATATATTCGTTCTGTAGTATCAGCATAGTGTCAATATGTAGTAGTACAGTGCATCAGTATCAGAACACTGTATCAGTAAGTAATATAATATGTAGTTCTGCAGTATTAGTACAGAGTCTTTACGTAATAGTGCACTGCATTAGTATCAGAGCAAAGTATCAGTAAGTAATATATTAGTTCTGTAGTATTAGTACAATGTCAGTAAGTATTAGTGCAGTACATTAGTATCAGAGCACCGTATCAGTAAGTAATATATTAGTTCTGTAGTATTAGTACAGTGTCAATAAGTAATAAATTAGTTCTGTAGTAAGAGTGCAGGGTCAGTAAGTAGTAGTGCACTGTATTAGTTTTAGAGCACTGTATCAAGTAATATATTAGTTCTGTAGTATTAGCACAGTGTCAGTAAGTAATAGTGCAGTGCATTAGTATCAGAGCACTATATCAGTAAGTAATATATCAGTTCTGAGTATTAGTACAGTGTGTGTGAGTAAGTAGTAGTGCAGTACAATAGTATAAGAGCACTGTATCAGTAAGTAATATATTAGTTCTGTAGTATTAGTACAAGGTCAGTAAGTAGTAATGCAGTGCATCAGTAACAGAGCAGTGTATCAGTAAGTAATATATTCGTTCTGTAGTATCAGCATAGTGTCAATATGTAGTAGTACAGTGCATCGGTATCAGAACACTGTATCAGTAAGTAATATAATATGTAGTTCTGCAGTATTAGTACAGAGTCTTTACGTAATAGTGCACTGCATTAGCATCAGAGCAAAGTATCAGTAAGTAATAAATTAGTTCTGTAGTATTAGTACAGTGTCAGCAAGTAGTAGTGCAGTACATTAGTATCAGAGCACTGTATCAGTAAGTAATAAATTAGTTCTGTAGTATTAGTACAGTGTCAGTAAGTAGTAGTGCAGTTCATTAGTATCAGAGCACTGTATCAGTAAGTAATATATTAGTTCTGTAGTATTAGTACAATGTCAGTAAGTATTAGTGCAGTACATTAGTATCAGAGCACCGTATCAGTAAGTAATATATTAGTTCTGTAGTATTAGTACAGTGTCAATAAGTAATAAATTAGTTCTGTAGTAAGAGTGCAGGGTCAGTAAGTAGTAGTGCAGTACATTAGTATCAGAGCACTCTATCAGTAATATATTAGTTCTGTAGTATTACTACAGTGTCAGTAAGTAGTAGTGCAGTACGTTAGTATCAGAGCACTGTATCAGTAAGTAATATATTAGTTCTGTAGTATTAGTACAGTGTCAGTAAGTAATAGTGCAGTGCATCAGTATCAGAGCACTTTATCAGTAAGTAATAAAATAGTTCTGTAGTATTAGTACAGTGTCAGTAAGTAATAGTGCAGTACATTAGTATCAGAGCACTGTATTAATAAGTAATATATCAGTTCTGTAGTATTAGTACAGTATCAGCAAGTAGTAGTGTAGTGCATCAGTATCAGAGCACTGTATCAGTAAGTAATATATTAGTTGTGTAGTATTAGTACTGTGTCAGTAAATACTAGTGCAGTACATTAGTATCAGAGCAGTGTATCAGTAAGTAATATATTAGTTGTGTAGTATTAGTACTGTGTCAGTAAGTAATAGTGCAGTACATTAGTATCAGAGCACTGTATCAGTAAGTAATATATTAGTTATATAGTATTAGTACAGTGTGAGTAAGTAGTAGTGCAGTGCATTAGTATCAGAGCACTGTATCAGTAAGTAATATATTAGTTCTGTAGTATTAGTACAATGTCAGTAAGTAGTAGTGCAGTGCATTAGTAGCAGAGCACTGTATCAGTAAGTAATATATTAGTTCTGTAATATTAGTACAGTTTCAGTAAGTAGTAGTGCAGTGCATTAGTAGCAGAGCACTGTATCAGTAAGTAATATATTAGTTCTGTAGTATTATTACAGTGTCAGTAAGTAATAGTGCAGTACATTAGTATCAGAGCACTGTATCAGTAAGTAATATATTAGTTCTGTAGTATTAGTACAGTGTCAGTAAGTAATAGTGCAGTACATTAGTATCAGAGCACTGTATCAGTAAGTAATATATTAGTTCTGTAGTATTAGTACAGTGTCAGTAAGTAATAGTGCAGTACATTAGTATCAGAGCACTGTATCAGTAAGTAATATATTAGTTCTGTAGTATTAGTACAGTGTCAGTAAGTAATAGTGCAGTGTATGAGTTTTAGAGCACTGTATCAGTAAGTAATATATTAGTTCTGTAGTATTAGCACAGTGTTAATGAGTAATAATGCAGTGCATTATTATCAGAGCACTGTATCAGTCAGTAATATTAATTCTGTATTATTAGCACAGTGTCAGTAAGTAGAAGTGCAGTGCATTAGTATCAAAGCACTGTATCAGTAAGTAATATATTTGTTCTGTAGTATTAGTACAGTGTCAGTAAGTATTAGTGCAGTGCATTAGTATCAGAGCACTGTATCAGTAAGTAATACATTAGTTCTGTAGTATTAGTACAGGGTCAGTAAGTAGCAGCGCACTGAATTAATTTTAAAGCACTGTATCGGTAGGTAATATATTAGTTCTGTAGTAATAGCACAGTGTTCGTAAGTAATAGTGCAGTGCATTAGTATGAGAGCACTGTATCAGTAAGTAATATATTAGTTCTGTATTATTAGCACAGTGTCAGTAAGTAGTAGTGCACTGTATTAGTTTTAGAGCACTGTATCAAGTAATATATTAGTTCTGTAGTATTAGCACAGTGTCAGTAAGTAATAGTGCAGTGCATTAGTATCAAAGCACTATATCAGTAAGTAATATATCAGTTCTGAGTATTAGTACAGTGTGTGTGAGTAAGTAGTAGTGCAGTACAATAGTATAAGAGCACTGTATCAGTAAGTAATATATTAGTTCTGTAGTATTAGTACAAGGTCAGTAAGTAGTAATGCAGTGCATCAGTAACAGAGCAGTGTATCAGTAAGTAATATATTCGTTCTGTAGTATCAGCATAGTGTCAATATGTAGTAGTACAGTGCATCAGTATCAGAACACTGTATCAGTAAGTAATATAATATGTAGTTCTGCAGTATTAGTACAGAGTCTTTACGTAATAGTGCACTGCATTAGTATCAGAGCAAAGTATCAGTAAGTAATAAATTAGTTCTGTAGTATTAGTACAGTGTCAGCAAGTAGTAGTGCAGTACATTAGTATCAGAGCACTGTATCAGTAAGTAATAAATTAGTTCTGTAGTATTAGTACAGTGTCAGTAAGTAGTAGTGCAGTTCATTAGTATCAGAGCACTGTATCAGTAAGTAATATATTAGTTCTGTAGTATTAGTACAATGTCAGTAAGTATTAGTTCAGTACATTAGTATCAGAGCACCGTATCAGTAAGTAATATATTAGTTCTGTAGTATTAGTACAGTGTCAATAAGTAATAAATTAGTTCTGTAGTAAGAGTGCAGGGTCAGTAAGTAGTAGTGCAGTACATTAGTATCAGAGCACTCTATCAGTAATATATTAGTTCTGTAGTATTACTACAGTGTCAGTAAGTAGTAGTGCAGTACGTTAGTATCAGAGCACTGTATCAGTAAGTAATATATTAGTTCTGTAGTATTAGTACAGTGTCAGTAAGTAATAGTGCAGTGCATCAGTATCAGAGCACTTTATCAGTAAGTAATAAAATAGTTCTGTAGTATTAGTACAGTGTCAGTAAGTAATAGTGCAGTACATTAGTATCAGAGCACTGTATTAATAAGTAATATATTAGTTCTGTAGTATTAGTACAGTATCAGCAAGTAGTAGTGCAGTGCATCAGTATCAGAGCACTGTATCAGTAAGTAATATATTAGTTGTGTAGTATTAGTACTGTGTCAGTAAATACTAGTGCAGTACATTAGTATCAGAGCACTGTATCAGTAAGTAATATATTAGTTATATAGTATTAGTACAGTGTGAGTAAGTAGTAGTGCAGTGCATTAGTATCAGAGCACTGTATCAGTAAGTAATATATTAGTTCTGTAGTATTAGTACAGTGTCAGTAAGTAGTAGTGCAGTGCATTAGTAGCAGAGCACTGTATCAGTAAGTAATATATTAGTTCTGTAGTATTAGTACAGTGTCAGTAAGTAGTAGTGCAGTGCATTAGTAGCAGAGCACTGTATCAGTAAGTAATATATTAGTTCTGTAGTATTATTACAGTGTCAGTAAGTAATAGTGCAGTACATTAGTATCAGAGCACTGTATCAGTAAGTAATATATTAGTTCTGTAGTATTAGTACAGTGTCAGTAAGTAATAGTGCAGTACATTAGTATCAGAGCACTGTATCAGTAAGTAATATATTAGTTCTGTAGTATTAGTACAGTGTCAGTAAGTAATAGTGCAGTACATTAGTATCAGAGCACTGTATCAGTAAGTAATATATTAGTTCTGTAGTATTAGTACAGTGTCAGTAAGTAATAGTGCAGTACATTTGTATCAGAGCACTGTATCAGTAAGTAATATATTAGTTCTGTAGTATTAGTAGTGTCAGTAAGTAATAAAATAGTTCTGTAGTATTAGTACAGTGTCAGTAAGTAATAGTGCAGTGCATTAGTATTAGAGCACTGTATCAGTAAGTAAAATATTAATTCTGTATTATTAGCACAGTGTCAGTAAGTAGAAGTGCAGTGCATTAGTATCAGAGCACTGTATCAGTAAGTAATATATTAGTTCTGCAGTATTAGTACAGTGTCAGTAATTAGGTGCGCACTGAATTAATTTTAAAGCACTGTATCAGTAGGTAATATATTAGTTCTGTAGTAATAGCACAGTGTCAGTAAGTAGTAGTGCAATGCATCAGTATCAGAGCACTTTATCAGTAAGTAATATATTAGTTCTGCAGTATTAGTACAGTGTCAGTAAGTAGTAATGCAGTGCATCAGTAACAGATCAGTGTATCAGTAAGTAATATATTAGTTCTGTAGTGTTAATACAGTGTGAGTAAGTAGTAGTGCAGTGCATCAGTATCAGAGCACTGTATCAGTAAGTAATATATTAGTTCTACAATATTAATACAGTGTAGGTAAGTAGTAGTGCAGTGTATGAGTTTTAGAGCACTGTATCAGTAAGTAATATATTAGTTCTGTAGTATTAGCACAGTGTTAATGAGTAATAATGCAGTGCATTATTATCAGAGCACTGTATCAGTAAGTAATATTAATTCTGTATTATTAGCACAGTGTCAGTAAGTAGAAGTGCAGTGCATTAGTATCAAAGCACTGTATCAGTAAGTAATATATTTGTTCTGTAGTATTAGTACAGTGTCAGTAAGTATTAGTGCAGTGCATTAGTATCAGAGCACTGTATCAGTAAGTAATACATTAGTTCTGTAGTATTAGTACAGGGTCAGTAAGTAGCAGCGCACTGAATTAATTTTAAAGCACTGTATCGGTAGGTAATATATTAGTTCTGTAGTAATAGCACAGTGTTCGTAAGTAATAGTGCAGTGCATTAGTATGAGAGCACTGTATCAGTAAGTAATATATTAGTTCTGTATTATTAGCACAGTGTCAGTAAGTAGTAGTGCACTGTATTAGTTTTAGAGCACTGTATCAAGTAATATATTAGTTCTGTAGTATTAGCACAGTGTCAGTAAGTAATAGTGCAGTGCATTAGTATCAGAGCACTATATCAGTAAGTAATATATCAGTTCTGAGTATTAGTACAGTGTGTGTGAGTAAGTAGTAGTGCAGTACAATAGTATAAGAGCACTGTATCAGTAAGTAATATATTAGTTCTGTAGTATTAGTACAAGGTCAGTAAGTAGTAATGCAGTGCATCAGTAACAGAGCAGTGTATCAGTAAGTAATATATTCGTTCTGTAGTATCAGCATAGTGTCAATATGTAGTAGTACAGTGCATCAGTATCAGAACACTGTATCAGTAAGTAATATAATATGTAGTTCTGCAGTATTAGTACAGAGTCTTTACGTAATAGTGCACTGCATTAGTATCAGAGCAAAGTATCAGTAAGTAATAAATTAGTTCTGTAGTATTAGTACAGTGTCAGCAAGTAGTAGTGCAGTACATTAGTATCAGAGCACTGTATCAGTAAGTAATAAATTAGTTCTGTAGTATTAGTACAGTGTCAGTAAGTAGTAGTGCAGTTCATTAGTATCAGAGCACTGTATCAGTAAGTAATATATTAGTTCTGTAGTATTAGTACAATGTCAGTAAGTATTAGTGCAGTACATTAGTATCAGAGCACCGTATCAGTAAGTAATATATTAGTTCTGTAGTATTAGTACAGTGTCAATAAGTAATAAATTAGTTCTGTAGTAAGAGTGCAGGGTCAGTAAGTAGTAGTGCAGTACATTAGTATCAGAGCACTCTATCAGTAATATATTAGTTCTGTAGTATTACTACAGTGTCAGTAAGTAGTAGTGCAGTACGTTAGTATCAGAGCACTGTATCAGTAAGTAATATATTAGTTCTGTAGTATTAGTACAGTGTCAGTAAGTAATAGTGCAGTGCATCAGTATCAGAGCACTTTATCAGTAAGTAATAAAATAGTTCTGTAGTATTAGTACAGTGTCAGTAAGTAATAGTGCAGTACATTAGTATCAGAGCACTGTATTAATAAGTAATATATTAGTTCTGTAGTATTAGTACAGTATCAGCAAGTAGTAGTGCAGTGCATCAGTATCAGAGCACTGTATCAGTAAGTAATATATTAGTTGTGTAGTATTAGTACTGTGTCAGTAAATACTAGTGCAGTACATTAGTATCAGAGCACTGTATCAGTAAGTAATATATTAGTTATATAGTATTAGTACAGTGTGAGTAAGTAGTAGTGCAGTGCATTAGTATCAGAGCACTGTATCAGTAAGTAATATATTAGTTCTGTAGTATTAGTACAGTGTCAGTAAGTAGTAGTGCAGTGCATTAGTAGCAGAGCACTGTATCAGTAAGTAATATATTAGTTCTGTAGTATTAGTACAGTGTCAGTAAGTAGTAGTGCAGTGCATTAGTAGCAGAGCACTGTATCAGTAAGTAATATATTAGTTCTGTAGTATTATTACAGTGTCAGTAAGTAATAGTGCAGTACATTAGTATCAGAGCACTGTATCAGTAAGTAATATATTAGTTCTGTAGTATTAGTACAGTGTCAGTAAGTAATAGTGCAGTACATTAGTATCAGAGCACTGTATCAGTAAGTAATATATTAGTTCTGTAGTATTAGTACAGTGTCAGTAAGTAATAGTGCAGTACATTAGTATCAGAGCACTGTATCAGTAAGTAATATATTAGTTCTGTAGTATTAGTACAGTGTCAGTAAGTAATAGTGCAGTACATTTGTATCAGAGCACTGTATCAGTAAGTAATATATTAGTTCTGTAGTATTAGTAGTGTCAGTAAGTAATAAAATAGTTCTGTAGTATTAGTACAGTGTCAGTAAGTAATAGTGCAGTGCATTAGTATTAGAGCACTGTATCAGTAAGTAAAATATTAATTCTGTATTATTAGCACAGTGTCAGTAAGTAGAAGTGCAGTGCATTAGTATCAGAGCACTGTATCAGTAAGTAATATATTAGTTCTGCAGTATTAGTACAGTGTCAGTAATTAGGTGCGCACTGAATTAATTTTAAAGCACTGTATCAGTAGGTAATATATTAGTTCTGTAGTAATAGCACAGTGTCAGTAAGTAGTAGTGCAATGCATCAGTATCAGAGCACTTTATCAGTAAGTAATATATTAGTTCTGCAGTATTAGTACAGTGTCAGTAAGTAGTAATGCAGTGCATCAGTAACAGATCAGTGTATCAGTAAGTAATATATTAGTTCTGTAGTGTTAATACAGTGTGAGTAAGTAGTAGTGCAGTGCATCAGTATCAGAGCACTGTATCAGTAAGTAATATATTAGTTCTACAATATTAATACAGTGTAGGTAAGTAGTAGTGCAGTGTATGAGTTTTAGAGCACTGTATCAGTAAGTAATATATTAGTTCTGTAGTATTAGCACAGTGTTAATGAGTAATAATGCAGTGCATTATTATCAGAGCACTGTATCAGTAAGTAATATTAATTCTGTATTATTAGCACAGTGTCAGTAAGTAGAAGTGCAGTGCATTAGTATCAAAGCACTGTATCAGTAAGTAATATATTTGTTCTGTAGTATTAGTACAGTGTCAGTAAGTATTAGTGCAGTGCATTAGTATCAGAGCACTGTATCAGTAAGTAATACATTAGTTCTGTAGTATTAGTACAGGGTCAGTAAGTAGCAGCGCACTGAATTAATTTTAAAGCACTGTATCGGTAGGTAATATATTAGTTCTGTAGTAATAGCACAGTGTTCGTAAGTAATAGTGCAGTGCATTAGTATGAGAGCACTGTATCAGTAAGTAATATATTAGTTCTGTATTATTAGCACAGTGTCAGTAAGTAGTAGTGCACTGTATTAGTTTTAGAGCACTGTATCAAGTAATATATTAGTTCTGTAGTATTAGCACAGTGTCAGTAAGTAATAGTGCAGTGCATTAGTATCAGAGCACTATATCAGTAAGTAATATATCAGTTCTGAGTATTAGTACAGTGTGTGTGAGTAAGTAGTAGTGCAGTACAATAGTATAAGAGCACTGTATCAGTAAGTAATATATTAGTTCTGTAGTATTAGTACAAGGTCAGTAAGTAGTAATGCAGTGCATCAGTAACAGAGCAGTGTATCAGTAAGTAATATATTCGTTCTGTAGTATCAGCATAGTGTCAATATGTAGTAGTACAGTGCATCAGTATCAGAACACTGTATCAGTAAGTAATATAATATATAGTTCTGCAGTATTAGTACAGAGTCTTTACGTAATAGTGCACTGCATTAGTATCAGAGCAAAGTATCAGTAAGTAATAAATTAGTTCTGTAGTATTAGTACAGTGTCAGCAAGTAGTAGTGCAGTACATTAGTATCAGAGCACTGTATCAGTAAGTAATAAATTAGTTCTGTAGTATTAGTACAGTGTCAGTAAGTAGTAGTGCAGTTCATTAGTATCAGAGCACTGTATCAGTAAGTAATATATTAGTTCTGTAGTATTAGTACAATGTCAGTAAGTATTAGTGCAGTACATTAGTATCAGAGCACCGTATCAGTAAGTAATATATTAGTTCTGTAGTATTAGTACAGTGTCAATAAGTAATAAATTAGTTCTGTAGTAAGAGTGCAGGGTCAGTAAGTAGTAGTGCAGTACATTAGTATCAGAGCACTCTATCAGTAATATATTAGTTCTGTAGTATTACTACAGTGTCAGTAAGTAGTAGTGCAGTACGTTAGTATCAGAGCACTGTATCAGTAAGTAATATATTAGTTCTGTAGTATTAGTACAGTGTCAGTAAGTAATAGTGCAGTGCATCAGTATCAGAGCACTTTATCAGTAAGTAATAAAATAGTTCTGTAGTATTAGTACAGTGTCAGTAAGTAATAGTGCAGTACATTAGTATCAGAGCACTGCATTAATAAGTAATATATTAGTTCTGTAGTATTAGTACAGTATCAGTAAGTAGTAGTGCAGTGCATCAGTATCAGAGCACTGTATCAGTAAGTAATATATTAGTTGTGTAGTATTAGTACTGTGTCAGTAAATACTAGTGCAGTACATTAGTATCAGAGCAGTGTATCAGTAAGTAATATATTAGTTGTGTAGTATTAGTACTGTGTCAGTAAGTAATAGTGCAGTACATTAGTATCAGAGCACTGTATCAGTAAGTAATATATTAGTTATATAGTATTAGTACAGTGTGAGTAAGTAGTAGTGCAGTGCATTAGTATCAGAGCACTGTATCAGTAAGTAATATATTAGTTCTGTAGTATTAGTACAGTGTCAGTAAGTAGTAGTGCAGTGCATTAGTAGCAGAGCACTGTATCAGTAAGTAATATATTAGTTCTGTAGTATTAGTACAGTGTCAGTAAGTAATAGTGCAGTACATTAGTATCAGAGCACTGTATCAGTAAGTAATATATTAGTTCTGTAGTATTATTACAGTGTCAGTAAGTAATAGTGCAGTACATTAGTATAAGAGCACTGTATCAGTAAGTAATATATTAGTTCTGTAGTATTAGTACAGTGTCAGTAAGTAATAGTGCAGTACATTTGTATCAGAGCACTGTATCAGTAAGTAATATATTAGTTCTGTAGTATTAGTAGTGTCAGTAAGTAATAAAATAGTTCTGTAGTATTAGTACAGTGTCAGTAAGTAATAAAATAGTTCTGTAGTATTAGTACAGTGTCAGTAATAATAAAATAGTTCTGTAGTATTAGTATAGTGTTGGTAAGTAATAAAATAGTTCTGTAGTATTAGTACAGTGTCAGTAAGTAATAAAATAGTTCTGTAGCATTAGTACAGTGTCAGTAAGTAATAAAATAGTTCTGTAGTATTAGTACAGTGTCGGTAAGTAAAAAAATAGTTCTGTACTATTAGTACAGTGTCAGTAAGTAATAAAATAGTTCTGTAGTATTAGTACAGTGTCGGTAAGTAATAAAATAGTTCTGTAGTATTAGTACAGTGTCAGTAAGTAATAAAATAGTTCTGTAGTATTAGTACAGTGTCAGTAAGTAATAAAATAGTTTTGTAGTATTAGTACAGTATCAGTAAGTAGTAGTGTAGGTATTAGAATAAACAAGCTATATTAGTGACCAATGGGACAATACCATTAGGTAGCAGATCGGTGTTACCTGCAGGCCACTCTCCTTCAGCCGGTGAATTTCCTCTCGGCACAGCCGCAGTTCTTCCTGCAGCTTGTCCTGCTCCTCCTGACTAATGCGATGACGTTGCTGCAAGTCCTCAATCTCAGACAGGAGTCCAGCACACTGTAGGGGAAGCAAAGGAATGGATCAGAACCTGGGCTCCTGTCATAAGAACACACTGTCAAGAGTAAAGCACTTTTAGTGCAGGTCACATTGTCTGGGTAAATTAGCAGCCTCTCAGCAAGCTGTCCTCTTTGTTTTGTTGGCCTCTTATCTGTAATAAAGTCCACCACAAAGAAACACTCCAATGGTGCCTTACCTTCTTTATAAACAATTAACATGGAAGGCAAATAAACACAATATATGTGCACTTAAACATTGCTTATCTTGCACTCTGGGGATGTTTGCAGCCTCCCAGCCAACTGTATAAGGGATCCTCATTTTTAATTATGGTCAATAACAAATAAAATATTATATGCCCCTAATGTTTAAAGGGTAATTTAATCCCTCCTGGATACTGCGTAGATACCCAATAGGGTAATCACAGGTTCGTTTGTTACCTCCTAATATAGGAACGACTGCCATAGAGCGTGGTAAACAAACGCACAGTGTCAGTCTTAGCTGTATTAGCTCTGTGGCTTTGTAACTCCATAAGCATATTATAATAATATCAGAAGCTAGCACCAGCAATAGGACACGCACCGCTCCGTTAAATACTATTTATGTGAACTATAATCGCCATAGGCGCCTTATTTCCATGGAGCTTGTGTGTTACATTCCTATCTATACTATCTAGTTGATACTCGTAGAGAGTGAAATAGCTACTATCCTATCTGATCCCAAGTAACACGGTTTATTCTCAGTACCATCCTGATACAGCTCTAATTCACAGGTGTTACATTTTCAGCCATACTGGCTTACCGTTTATACATTGTTGCTTATAATATCAAGATATGTAGCTGCCTTTTGAGTATATCCCTTACAGCTAACATTCAGGAACACGTTACTAGATAACAATTCATGCTTTAATTATGACCTACTGACAGCTCATATTATCTGGTGTCATTCCTATGCTGACGCACAGTTTAGTGCCAGACGTTATCTGGAGTTTTCATTAAGGCATAGGTACACTGTCCTATACTTCTCTACCCTATTTTAGAATATCTCCCAGTACCTTACCATTTAGGTGCCATTTACTGTGTTCTTGACCTTTGGTTTTAGTGTTTTCCCAATTTTAAATTGAATCAATAAAGTTTAGTTTTATCCACATTGCATTCCCACTTGACGCGGATTCACCATATAATTAAGTGTGTGAACACTAATACTGGTCATTGTATATTTTTTGGGCTTCATATATAGAAGCTGATTATGAAAAAGTGTATCTTTTGGTGAGGAGTACTATTTAGTATACACCTGCACAGTGGGTATTTCCACTATTTGTTTCAAGTGTTTTAGTATACAGCACCCACCCCCAATCTGAATACAATAACAATTACGCTTACCAGATAATTTTATTTTCTTCTGACGGGAAGAGTTCACAGCTGCATCCATTACTTTTGGGAAATACAGAACTTGGCCACCAGGAGGAGGCAAAGACACCCCATCCAAAAGCTTAAATACCTCCCCCACTTCCCTCATCCCCCAGTCATTCTGCTGAGGGAACAAGGAACAATAGGAGAAATATCAGGGTGAAAAAAGGTGACAGAAGAAGAAAAAATGACTGCTGCCTCATAGACAAAACATGGGCGGGAGGTGTGGACTCTTCCCGTCAGAAGAAAATAAAATTATCTGGTAAGCATAATTTATGTTTTTCTTCTTAAACAGGAAGAGTCCACAGCTGCATTCATTACTTTTGGGAAAGCAATACCCAAGCTAGAGTACACTGAATGCAAACAAAGGGTGGGTAATAAAAAGGCGGCCCCTTCGAAAAGGCACCCCAGCCGGATTACCCAACACCCTATAAAAATAATAAACAACAGAGCAAAAAACCCAAAGCCCAGGTAACTGCACATCAGTTACACAACCAGCAAAGCCAAGCTAGATACCACTCAGCCCTAGAGTCTGCCGAGCACAAACAGCCTCCGAGGAGCCAGCCAAATGGCTCTCAACTCCCATGAAGAGTACCCGGCCAAAAAGACAAGGACCATTACTTGCTCCCGAGAGGGAGAAAAGGTCCCCAGAAAAATCCAAAGGACCATTCCACACAGGCTCAATAAACATAGAACAACCCAAGGTTGTCACGATAGTAGCACCCAGGGAGACAAACTTCCTAGAAAAACAAGGACCTGAAAGAAGTCCATACTCAGGGAAACTTCCAAAGAGGACCCGAGGGACACCCTCATATCCCTGACACAGCACCATACCATAAGGTGCTCCAGAAAACCATGAGTTTCCTGTTGCATCGTATCAAGTCGAAACCTGCAGGCTAGTTATGCATAGAAAGTAGAGACAGGACAACTATCCCAGCAGCTAGCAAAGAGCTCTCCAAGAGAACACCAAGCCACCTGAACAGGAACTCGAAATGACCAGTTTCAATGTAGGAAAGCTGACCCAGTTATCGTGAAACCCCAACCACCGAAGAGGCACCAAAAAACTCGACAACAGCCCCCAGAATACCTGGGTCCAAGGAGTGTCCCCTCCCAGCACCAGACGTCGTTAGAAAAGAGAAGGACATCAAAAGTCCTCCCACCAAAGGGGAGGACAGACTCAAGACAAAACAGTCAACACTGCATAGAGCAACTGATCCCTGACCTTCTTTCCAGGGTAATGGTCGTAGCCCAAAGGCTAGTCAAAGACCGAAGACAAGAGTCCCAGACCTCTGGAAGAAAAAAAGATGGATCTACGAGGAGCAAAACCCCAGAGTAGAACTCTGACCGGTACTAAAAATGGCATGCTACTGTGAGTCAGGACAGACTTCGTGCTCGGGTACGAGACCCCATACACTGCTGTCTTCCATAAAGAGGAACACTTCCCAAGAGAAGAGAGTTCTCAGACCACCAGCATCTAAATATCAGAATCCAACAATTAACAGGAGCCTAACCAGGGTTCAAACCCTCAGCCTCCTGCTGCAGGAACAGTGGAACCATTCACTACTCCACATCTCCCTTTCCAGGATTCTGAAAACATAAGAAGGGAAAAAAAAACTACAAGGCAAGAAAAACAAGCACCCACAGGTCGTCACAGATATTGAGGTAACTATGAATCAGAAGAACACACAAGAACCCATCCCCCACTCTAGGAGAGAAGAGAACTAAAGAAACGGAAACCACCCTACCATAGAGGCGAGACCCCGTGGCCATATCACCAACCCAGTTGAAAAGACACCTGGAGTCTACAAGAACATCAAATGCGCCAGAAGACCAGTAGGGCCACGTCAGAGAGACCTAAGCCTCTGGCAGATAGGAATCTCCCATGAGAAACAGAACCCACCCCTTTCAAAGGGACACGCGGACCACAACACCTAAGGTGAGACCGAATCATCCACACTTGATCCAGGGAGAGACATGGTCCTAGGCCAGAGTCCTTGAAAAACGGAATCGATCGAAGATCTAACTTCCTGAGGAACACTAAGTTGCCTCCTATGATTTGGAGACTTGGCGACCTAGCAACAGCCTCAAACCCAAGAGTCTGAAACAACTCCTGACCAGTTTAATAATTCGGCACCCAGTGCTCCTGGATCACAAGAAAAAATCTTGTAGACAAGTTTAACCACGTGTTACACATGCTGGCAAGGTAACAACCAGCACCTGAAGGTGGATGTGAACCCTGGACCTTCTGCTTGCCATCCCAGTGAGCTAGACGTAAACCTCAGAGCATTAAGGATAAATGGTCATCTACCTGACCCCAGAAGGGCGACTGTCTGTAACTAACCTCGGCTTTTCACTGTTAAGCCCCAAGGCTAGATTTGCAACGGGATCGCAGAAACCACCCGAGCGTCGAAGACCATGGTCAGACCAAGGGTAGATTCTATATGGAAGAGTAACGCAACTCTGAGCAAAAGAAGAAGGACACGCCCATGCTTTCAGACCAGATGACCCACCCAAGGTGGGAAAGAAGGAGACATCACCACCGCAAAACAATGTGATTAGGCTAAGGAGTCAGCATCCGGAAAAACCTTGAATGAAGACGCAAATCGTTCACCACTCGGAACATTAGACCACAGAGGTCATTCACATCCCCAGGGACCTGTAAGAACCATGATGACGTCTGAAAATACAGATCCATATCCCAGGCGAGTAGCCAGAAAAAGCCAACCTTAGATCAGCACTCACAACCCTCCATTCAGAAGCGTATACACTAGGCCTCATAGTTCAAAATAGGCCCGGAGTCCATATCAATAGGCCAAGTGACATTCAGAATCCGACAAGTAACAGCAGAAAAGCATCCGACCAGTACCTGCCTGGTATAAGGACACTCCAGAACTGTTCAAGGTCCAAGAAAATTTCGACACGAAGGTTCGATAAATGAACTAAAAAAACATAATTTATGTAAGAACTTACCTGATAAATTCATTTCTTTCATATTAGCAAGAGTCCATGAGCTAGTGACGTATGGGATATACATTCCTACCAGGAGGGGCAAAGTTTCCCAAACCTCAAAATGCCTATAAATACACCCCTCACCACACCCACAAATCAGTTTAACGCATAGCCAAGAAGTGGGGTGATAAGACAAAAGTGCGAAAGCATAAAAAATAAGGAATTGGAATAATTGTGCTTTATACAAAAAATCATAACCACCACAAAAAGGGTGGGCCTCATGGACTCTTGCTAATATGAAAGAAATGAATTTATCAGGTAAGTTCTTACATAAATTATGTTTTCTTTCATGTAATTAGCAAGAGTCCATGAGCTAGTGACGTATGGGATAATGACTACCCAAGATGTGGATCTTCCATGCAAGAGTCACTAGAGAGGGAGGGATAAAATAAAGACAGCCAATTCCGCTGAAAATAATCCACACCCAAAATAAAGTTTAAATCTTATAATGAAAAAAAATGAAATTATAAGCAGAAGAATCAAACTGAAACAGCTGCCTGAAGTACTTTTCTACCAAAAACTGCTTCAGAAGAAGAAAACACATCAAAATGGTAGAATTTAGTAAAAGTATGCAAAGAAGACCAAGTTGCTGCTTTGCAAATCTGATCAACCGAAGCTTCATTCCTAAACGCCCAGGAAGTAGAAACTGACCTAGTAGAATGAGCTGTAATCCTTTGAGGCGGAGTTTTACCCGACTCGACATAAGCATGATGAATTAAAGATTTCAACCAAGATGCCAAAGAAATGGCAGAGGCCTTCTGACATTTCCTAGAACCGGAAAAGATAACAAATAGACTAGAAGTCTTTCGGAAATTCTTAGTAGCTTCAACATAATATTTCAAAGCTCTAACTACATCCAAAGAATGCAATGATCTCTCCTTAGAATTCTTAGGATTAGGACATAATGAAGGAACCACAATTTCTCTGCTAATGTTGTTAGAATTCACAACCTTAGGTAAAAATTTAAAAGAAGTTCGCAACACCGCCTTATCCTGATGAAAAATCAGAAAAGGAGACACACAAGAAAGAGCAGATAATTCAGAAACTCTTCTAGCAGAAGAGATGGCCAAAAGAAACAAAACTTTCCAAGAAAGTAATTTAATGTCCAATGAATGCATAGGTTCAAACGGAGGAGCTTGAAGAGCCCCCAGAACCAAATTCAAACTCCAAGGAGGAGAAATTGACTTAATAACAGGTTTTATACGAACCAAAGCTTGTACAAAACAATGAATATCAGGAAGATTAGCAATCTTTCTGTGAAAAAGAACAGAAAGAGCAGAGATTTGTCCTTTCAAGGAACTTGCAGACAAACCTTTATCCAAACCATCCTGAAGAAACTGTAAAATTCTCGGAATTCTAAAAGAATGCCAGGAAAAATGATGAGAAAGACACCAAGAAATATAAGTCTTCCAGACTCGATAATATATCTTCCTAGATACAGATTTACGAGCCTGTAACATAGTATTAATCACAGAGTCAGAGAAACCTCTTTGACTAAGAATCAAGTGTTCAATCTCCATACCTTTAAATTTAAGGATTTGAGATCCTGATGGTAAAAAGGACCTTGCGACAAAAGGTCTGGTCTTAACGGAAGAGTCCATGGTTGGCAAGAGGCCATCCGGACAAGATCCGCATACCAAAACCTGTGAGGCCATGCTGGAGCCACCAGCAGAACAAACGAAAATTCCTTCAGAATCTTGGAGATTACTCTTGGAAGAAGAACTAGAGGCGGAAAGATATAGGCAGGATGATACTTCCAAGGAAGTGACAATGCATCCACTGCTTCCGCCTGAGGATCCCTGGATCTGGACAGATACCTGGGAAGTTTCTTGTTTAGATGAGAAGCCATCAGATCTATTTCTGGAAGTCCCCACATTTGAACAATCTGAAGAAATACCTCTGGGTGAAGAGACCATTCGCCCGGATGTAACGTTTGGCGACTGAGATAATCCGCTTCCCAATTGTCTATACCTGGGATATGAACCGCAGAAATTAGACAGGAGCTAGATTCCGCCCATACCAGTATTCGAGATACTTCTTTCATAGCCAGAGGACTGTGAGTCCCTCCTTGATGATTGATATATGCCACAGTTGTGACATTGTCTGTCTGAAAACAAATGAACGATTCTCTCTTTAGAAGAGGCCATGACTGAAGAGCTCTGAAAATTGCACGGAGTTCCAAAATATTGATTGGTAATCTCACCTCCTGAGATTCCCAAACCCCTTGTGCTGTCAGAGACCCCCAAACAGCTCCCCAACCTGTCAGACTTGCATCTGTTGAAATTACAGTCCAGGTCGGAAGAACAAAAGAAGCCCCCTGAATTAAACGATGGTGATCTATCCACCACGTCAGAGAGTGTCGTACAAACGGTTTTAAAGATATTAATTGAGATATCTTTGTGTAATCCCTGCACCACTGGTTCAGCATACAGAGCTGAAGAGGTCGCATGTGAAAATGAGCAAAGGGGATCGTGTCCGATGCAGCAGTCATAAGACCTAGAATTTCCATGCATAAGGCTACCGAAGGGAATGATTGAGACTGAAGGTTTCGACAAGCTGAGATCAATTTTAGATGTCTCTTGTCTGTCAGAGACAGAGTCATGGACACTGAATCTATCTGGAAACCTAAAAAGGTTACCCTTGTCTGAGGAATCAATGAACTTTTCGGTAAATTGATCCTCCAACCATGATCTCGAAGAAACAACACAAGTCAATTCGTATGAGATTCTGCTAAATGTGAAGACTGAGCAAGAACCAATATATCGTCCAAATAAGGAAATACCACAATACCCTGTTCTCTGATTACAGACAGAAGGGCACCGAGAACCTTAGTAAAAATTCTTGGAGCTGTTGCTAGGCCAAACGGCAGAGCCACAAACTGGTAATGCTTGTCTAGGAAAGAGAATCTCAGAAACTGATAGTGATCTGGATGAATCGGAATATGCAGATATGCATCCTGTAAATCTATTGTGGACATATAATGCCCTTGCTGAACAAAAGGCAGGATAGTCCTTATAGTTACCATTTTGAATGTTGGTATCCTTACATAACGATTCAATATTTTTAGATCCAGAACTGGTCTGAAGGAATTCTCCTTCTTTGGTACAATGAAGAGATTTGAATAAAACCCCAGCCCCTGTTCCAGAACTGGAACTGGCATAATTACTCCAGCCAATTCTAGATCTGAAACACATTTCAGAAATGCTTGAGCCTTCGCTGGATTTACTGGGACACGGGAAAGAAAAAATCTCTTTGCAGGAGGCCTTATCTTGAAGCCAATTCTGTACCCTTCTGAAACAATGTTCTGAATCCAAAGATTGTGAATTGAATTGATCCAAATTTCTTTGAAAAATCGTAATCTGCCCCCTACCAGCTGGACTGGAATGAGGGCCGCACCTTCATGTGGACTTGGGAGCTGGCTTTGGTCTTCTAAAAGGCTTGGATTTATTCCAGACTGGAGATGGTTTCCAAACTGATACCGCTCCTGTGGGTGAAGGATCAGGCTTTTGTTCCTTGTTGTGACGAAAGGAACGAAAACGATTATTAGACCTAAGTTTACCTTTAGATTTTTTATCCTGTGGTAAAAAAGTTCCTTTCCCTCCAGTAGCAGTTGAGATAATAGAATCCAACTGAGAACCAAATAATTTATTACCCTGGAAAGAAAGGGAAAGCAAAGTTGACTTAGAAGACATATCAGCATTCCAAGTTTTAAGCCATAAAGCTCTTCTAGCTAAAATAGCTAGAGACATATACCTGACATCAACTCTAATGATATCAAAGATGGCATCACAAATAAAGTTATTAGCATGTTGAAGAAGATTAACAATGCTATGAGAATTATGATCGGTTACTTGTTGCGCTAAAGCTTCTAACCAAAAAGTTGAAGCTGCAGCAACATTCGCTAAAGATATAGCAGGTCTAAGAAGATTACCTGAACATAAGTAAGCTTTTCTTAGAAAGGATTCAATTTTCCTATCTAAAGGATCCTTAAAGGAAGTACTATCTGCCGTAGGAATAGTAGTACGTTTAGCAAGAGTGGAGATAGCCCCATCAACCTTAGGGATTTTGTCCCAAAACTCTAATCTGTCAGATGGCACAGGATATAATTGCTTAAAACGTTTAGAAGGAGTAAATGAATTACCCAAATTATTCCATTCCCTGGAGATTACTTCAGAAATAGCATCAGGGACAGGAAAAACTTCTGGAATAACTACAGGAGATTTAAAAACCTTATTTAAACGTTTAGATTTAGTATCAAGAGGACCAGAATCCTCTATTTCTAATGCAATTAAGACTTCTTTAAGTAAAGAACGAATAAATTCCATTTTGAATAAATATGAAGATTTATCAGCATCAATCTCTGAAACAGAATCCTCTGAACCAGAGGAATCATTATCAGAATCAGAATGATGATGTTCATTTAAAAATTCATCTGAAAAATGAGAAGTTTTAAAAGACCTTTTACGTTTACTAGAAGGAGGAATAACAGACATAGCCTTCTTAATGGATTTAGAAACAAAATCTCTTATGTTAACAGGAACACTCTGAGTATTAGATGTTGATGGAACAGCAACAGGTAATGTAACATTACTAAAGGAAATATTATCTGCATTAACAAGTTTGTCATGACATTCATTACAAACAACAGCTGGAGGAACAGATACCACAAGTTTACAGCAGATACACTTAACTTTGGTAGATCCAGCACCAGGCAGTGACATTCCAGAAGTATCTTCTGACTCAGGGTCAATCTGGGACATCTTGCAATATGTAATAGAAAAAACAACATATAAAGCAAAATTGATCAGATTCCTTAAATGACAGTTTCAGGAATGGGAAAAAATGCCAGTGAACAAGCTTCTAACAACCAGAAGCAATAAATAATGAGACTTAAATAATGTGGAGACAAAAGTGACGCCCATATTTTTTAGCGCCAAAAAAGACGCCCACATTATTTGGCGCCTAAATGCTTTTGGCGCCAAAAATGACACCACATCCGGAACGCCGACACTTTTGGCGCAAAAAAACGTCAAAAAATGACGCAACTTCCGGCGACACGTATGAAGCCGGAAACAGAAAATATTTTTTTTTTGCGCCAAAAAAGTCCGCGCCAAGAATGACGCAATAAAATGAAGCATTTTCAGCCCCCGCGAGCCTAACAGCCCACAGGGAAAAAAGTCAAATTTTTAAGGTAAGAAAAAAATTGATTTATTCATATGCATTATCCCAAATATGAAACTGACTGTCTGCAATAAGGAACGTTGAACATCCTGAGTAAAGGCAAATAAATGTTTGAACACATATATTTAGAACTTTATATAAAAGTTCCCAACCATAGCTTAGAGTGTCACAGAAAATAAGACTTACTTACCCCAGGACACTCATCTACATGAAGTAGAAAGCCAAACCAGTACTGAAACGAGAATCAGTAGAGGTAATGGTATATATAAGAGTATATCGTCGATCTGAAAAGGGAGGTAAGAGATGAATCTCTACGACCGATAACAGAGAACCTATGAAATAGACCCCGTAGAAGGAGATCATTGAATTCAAATAGGCAATACTCTCCTCACATCCCTCTGACATTCACTGCACGCTGAGAGGAAAACCGGGCTCCAACCTGCTGTGGAGCGCATATCAACGTAGAATCTAGTACAAACTTACTTCACCACCTCCATAGGAGGCAAAGTTTGTAAAACTGATTTGTGGGTGTGGTGAGGGGTGTATTTATAGGTATTTTGAGGTTTGGGAAACTTTGCCCCTCCTGGTAGGAATGTATATCCCATACGTCACTAGCTCATGGACTCTTGCTAATTACATGAAAGAAACATAATTCTGTCATTCGAAAAGTGTGCAACGTCCGTGAAGTGCCCACGCTACCACAAAATTGCAAATATCAGTTCCAGAGAAGAACGTTTCAAAACGGAAATCTATCAGACATGAGCTTAATAAAAACAAATCAAACACATACACCCGGATCAAAATAAAAGGAAGGCAGAACCCGCGGGTGAACGCCCAAGGTGAATGAGAACACCAACGGAACCAGCAGATCAGAGGCCCCATTCAACCAGGCTCAGAACTGGAACCGAAACATACAGAAAATAAAATAAAACGGAGATGTTAAGGAGACTAGCTTCATCCCCAAACGTCATATCCAGTTTTCCATCCAGCATCTAAGGCCTCAGATCCCTAGGCCCACTAGGACTGGGATCCTCTAACATCGCCAAAACATGAATTAAAAGAACACAAAGACGTTCCAGCCTATAACGGAAGGCAAAAGCATCCCTCGCCGGATCAACAAAAGACCCTGACCCCGAGGTTGGGGCCCCCGAAGCCTCAGAGGCCAACGCTTCCCCAGGAGGCCGAACTGAATCAGGCGATCCCATGCAGGACGGGCCCTGGTGTAATAGTCTGTAACATAAAAGTCTCTGTTATATTCTTTCTTTATAAAAAGTTGTTGTTGTCTCATTAAATTTAACAGAATCTGTATGTTAAATCTAATAGTTGAAATGAGTGTTTGTTATTATACAAAGGGTTAATTTACTTTCTGAATGCAAATCAATTATGCATGACTGATATAAAATACCCCAATATAAGGTTGCAGCAGCGTTATAGATATAGCAGAAACTATATAAAAACATATGTATGAAAAATGACAAGAAAGCAAAATAAGGTAGTTAGTAAGCTTACTTTGTAATTTTGGAAACAAGCGATGGAAATGTATGATTAGGTACAGCTGGATTCCCCTGCAGTTCTGTATTAGATGAGACACAGAGGCGAAGGACAAAGGATGTTGGAAAACAAAGTTAGTGGTTAAAGCAGCTGGGAACTATAGTTCTATAGTTGACACATATAAAGTTTGTTCCTGTAGGAGAGTAACCACAAACCTCACTTGTGCTGTGCAGGGAGTTCCAAATGTGCTGATTCTGTTCTTGGGGGTTGAGATTCAATGAGTGACAGATGGAGAGGAGGATTGCTGTTCAGGTGAAGGAGGTAATGCTCACACAAAGCAAGCAGCAAGTTACACTGAGACTGTGCTGACAAGCAGTCAGAGAAAAAAGGATCACGGGTGTGATTAGGAGGCTAAGTACAGATTACTGCTTCAAAACCAAGCAACTAGTGTATCCAATGTGAATCCTTAAGTAGGCTGCTTATTAACCCCAGTCACTCCCCTTAAAGGAGAAGTACATTACAGAGCCCCCCTCTCAAGGAACCCCTCTGGGGTTCAGGAACGGGGTCTATCAGGGTTACGTCTATGAAAAAGGGACAGTAACCGCGGAGTCAACAGATTCCTTGCAGGTTCCCAAGAGTCATCGTCACTGGAAAACCCCTTCCACCTTATGAGGTATTGAAGAGTCCCGAATCTTTTCCTGGAGTCCAAAATCTGCTCAATTTCATATTCCACATCAGGAACAATAGGAGGGGGATCAGCCAAAGGATGAGTTCGATCTCAAAGATGTTTGTAGGGTTTTAGCAAGGAGGTATGGAACGTTGGGTGGATTTTGTAAGTCTCTGGAAGTTGAAGTGTTACAGCATTTTCATTGACAACCTTACTGATGGGAAAAGGACCAATGTAGTTCCTATTGAATTTCTTACCTTGGACAGTTAGACGCAGATGTTTGGTTGACAACCAAACCAAATCTCCTATGGCATAAGGAGGCGATGGCTTCCTTCTTAGATCGTAATATTTCTTTTGACGATTTTACGCGATTTGGATGTTATCTGCTAATAGAGCGAACGTATCTTTAATAGTGTTGGTTAAATCATCAACGACCGGACAATCATGGGAAGGAGTTGGAAGTAGATGAAAAGATGGATGGAATCCATAGTTCACATAAAATGGTGTAAGCCTTGTAGAAGAGTGAACAGCATTGTTGTGGGAGAATTCAGCTAAAGGTAGAAGGGTAGACCAATTATCCTGATTTTGAGTGCAGTAGCATCTGATATATTCTTCTAACCAGTGATTGGTCCGTTACGTCTGCCCGTTCGTCTGAGGATGGAACGATGTGGATAACCTCTGTTCAAATTGGAGAGCTTTCCCCAACTGCTTCCAAAGCTTGGAAGTAAATTGGCTTCCCCGGTCACAGGTTATAGTGGTAGGGATACCATGTAATTTGATAACTTGTTGTATCAAAAGGGTAACTGTTTCCATACTCGTAGGCACCTTATGAAAAGGAATAAAGTGTGCCATTTTTGATAGGTAATCCACTACTACAACTATGGTATTATTCCCATCAGAGATGGGTAGGTCTACTATAAAATCAATGGATATATCTTCCCAAGGCCTGGTTGGGATAGGTAAGGAGAGTAAGTAACCGGTAGGTTTTTTCCTTTCGGTTTTACATACCGTACATGTTTCACAGGTTTCTATACATTCATTTACGTCCTTTGTAATGGATGGCCACCAATAGGATCTCTTGATGAGTTCAGATGTTTTATTTACACCTTGATGTCCTGATAGTTGTGTATCATGTGATAAATACATTATGAGGTTTCTTAAGTTAGGAGGTACATATATTTTTGACGCATAATACAATAAACCATCTGTATTTGTCTCCAGTTGATGGTTATGTTTTGTTGCATCCAATGTCTGTTCCTTTACAAACCTTTGTTTTGTGGGTGTTAGCATACCAATTATTCTATCTACTGGTATTATAGTACCTTCAATAGGTTTTGTTGTGGGTTCTTCAGGTAATCGGGATAAAGTATCGGCTTTGATGTTTTTTTCTGCAGGTCTATAGGTTATTGTATAGTTAAACCGAGAAAAGAATAAGCTCCAGCGTATTTGTCTGGAAGTTAAGGTTCTATTTGTTTTAAGATATTGCAGGTTACGGTGATCTGTATAGATCAGTATGGGTTCGTTTGTGCCCCCAAGTAGGTGTCGCCAGTTCTCTAGGGAACTCTTCATAGCTTACAGTTCTTTTTCCCCTACATGATAATTTAGTTCAGATGTCGTTAAGACACGTGAATAGTACCCAACTGGATGAAGTAAACCTGTAGAAGGTGACCTTTGGGAAAGAACTGATCCAATTGCATAATCAGATGCATCAGTCTCCAAGGTGAATTGTTGTTGAGGATCTGGATGAGATAATATAGGAGCAGTCGTAAAAGCATTTTTTAGGAACATTAAGGCTTTTTCGGCTGCTGTCCCCCATTTAAAAGGTATAGAGTCTTTGGTTAACTCAGTTAGAGGTTTTGTAATATGAGAAAATTTCCTAATAAACATTCGATAAAAGTTTGCAAATCCTAACAGCCGTTGGACTTGTCTTTTATTCTTAGGTGTTGGCCAATCCAATATGGCCTGAACCTTCGATTTTTCCATGTTGATACCTTGGATGTTATATGGTAACCCAGAAAACGTATCTTTGAACTATGGAAAATACATTTTTCGAGTTTTGCGTATAAATGATGTGCTTGTAGACGTGATAGTACGGTTCTTACATGTTGTACATGATCAGTGATGTTATCTGAATATATTAGGATATCATCCAAATAGATGACAATAAATGTATCTAACAGATCTCTAAACACATCATTGATGAACCGTTGAAAAGTGGCTGGGGCATTGCATAGCCCGAATGGCATCACCGTATACTCATAAAGGCCATATCTTGTGCGAAAGGCGGTGAGCCATTCGTCCCCGGACCGTACTCGTATCAAATTATAGGCTCCCCTCAAATCGAGTTTGGTATAGATGGTAGAACCATGTAACCGCTCTATCAATTCTTGTATAAGAGGTAGAGGGTACCTGTCTTTGATTGTTCTTTTATTTAAATCTCTATAGTCCACTATAGGTCTTATCGTCTGATCTTTATTAGTCACAAAAAATATTCCTGCGCCTGCAGGAGAAGTTGAGGGTCGGATGAACTCTTTTTGTAAGTTTTCGTTGATATATTCTTTTAGTCTTTCTAGTTCTTTTTCAGACATGGGGAATATGTGCCCATATGGAATATCTGACCCAGGGATTAATGTAATAGGACAATCATAGTCCCTGTGAGGAGGTAATACCTCAGCCTCCATTTTATCAAATACTCATGAAAAATCTCTGCATTAAGAAGGAATAGTATCCTCCATAGCAAGCATTATGTGAAGTGAGGGTAGACAAGTAGTCTTGCAATATTGGGAAGTAAATGATATACCATTGTTGGACCATACAACCTCAGGTTGATGTAACCTCAACCAATGCAATCCTAGGATAATAGGAAGGATTGGAGATGCTATGATATCAAATGTTAGAAATTCTTTGTGACCATTGGTGGTCGTAACCAATAGGGGAATGGTTTTATATTTCACCAACCCTCCTTGTAAAGGATTACCGTCAATAAGACGAACTGAGACGCTTTTTTTTTAATGATATAGGGAATTTTCTTTTCTTTTACAACATCTTTATATATATAGCAGGCGAATGCTCCTGAGTCCAGAATGGCATCCTTATTATAGCGATGTTGATCCCACTGTAGAGAGACATTTAAAGTGAAATAAGTGGGATGTTCATTTGGTAAGTTAATAACGTAAGTATTCCCATGAAGCTTACCCGATTTCTGTTTTCTCAGTGATGGACATTCTCTTACGCTGTGTTCTTTTGATGCACAGTACATACACAAACCTTTTTTCTTTTCTACGATTTTTTTCATCAGTAGAAAGAGGTCCTTTAATAAAACCTATTTCCATTGGGGTCTCATTCTTGTGATAATAAGTTGAAGATCTAGAGGCATGTGTTTTGCTATGTGTATCTTGACTATCCTTCTCTTGCTTTCTCTCTCTGAGCCTTCTATCTATTTTTATAGTTAAGGCCATTAAAGCTTCTAATGAGTCAGGGATGTCAATTCTAGCAAGCTCATCTTTTATGCCGTCTGATAAGCCAATTCTATACTGATTTTTGAGGGAGATTTGATTCCACTCTGTATCTTTTTGCCACACCTTAAATTCAGAGATGTAGTCCTCTACTTTTTTTTTATTCTGTTTGAGGCTACGTAACTTGTTCTCTGCAGTGAGCTGGCGATAAGGATCTTCGTATAATTCTGCCATTGCAGAGAAAAAGTTGTCAACAGAGTTAAGAATGGGATCATCTCTCTCAAAAAAGGTGTCCGCCCAAGCTCTAGGTTCATTCCTAAGGAATGATATAATAGTGAGAACTTTAGAACGTTCATTAGGAAACATCTTTGGTTTTAAATTAATAAATAATCTACAGGCATTATAAAACTGCCGGAAAATCTTCCTATCTCCATAGAAATAGTCTGGAGGACTTATTGTGGGGTCTGGTACCTGTATGGGGGAAGTAGGTGTTCTCATCCCCTCTTTTATAATATTTTTCAATGTTTGGTTTTCTACTTGTAATTCACGCAGACCCTGGGTTAACTGGTCTACTTTGTGAGATAATTCTTTTACATGAATAGTTAAATCAGCTAAACTCATGTTTGTAGTATGTACTGAGTAATCAAACAACAGCTCTTTGTCTTTTTAGTCTTGGTATTCTGTAATATTCTGTAACATAAAAGTCTCTGTTATATTCTTTCTTTATAAAAAGTTGTTGTTGTCTCATTAAATGAACTATCAGGTTTAACAGAATCTGTATGTTAAATCTAATAGTTGAAATGAGTGTTGTTTGTTAATATACAAAGGGTTAATTTACTTTCTGAATGCAAATCAATTATGCATGACTGATATAAAATACCCCAATATAAGGTTGCAACAGCGTTATAGATATAGCAGAAACTATATAAAAACATACGTATGAAAAATGACAAGAAAGCAAAATAACGGCTAGATTTAGAGTTTTGTCGGTAAGGACCCGCGTAGCTAACGCCGGCTTTTTTCTGGCCGCACCATAAAAATAACTCTGGTATTGAGAGTCCACAGAATCGCTGCGTTAGGCTCCAAAAAAGGAGCGTAGAGCATATTTAACGCAACTTCAACTCTCGATACCAGAGTTGCTTACGCAAGCGGCCAGCCTCAAAAACGTGCTCGTGCACGATTCCCCCATAGAAAACAATGGGGCTGTTTGAGCTGAAAAAAAACACCTGCAAAAAAGCCGCGTTCAGCTCCTAACGCAGCCCCATTGTTGTCTATGGGGAAACACTTCCTACGTCTGCACCTAACACCCTAACATGTACCCCGAGTCTAAACACCCCTAACCTTACACTTATTAACCCCTAATCTGCCGCCCCCGCTATCGCTGACCCCTGCATATTATTTTTAACCCCTAATCTGCCGCTCCGTAAACCGCCACTACTTACATTATCCCTATGTACTCCAAATCTGCTGCCCCTAACACCGCCGACCCCTGTATTATATTTATTAACCCCTAATCTGCCGCCCACAACGTCTCCCCCACCTGCCTACACTTATTAACCCCTAATCTGCCGAGCGGACCGCACCGCTACTATAATAAAGTTATTAACCCCTAATCCGCCTCACTAACCCTATAATAAATAGTATTAACCCCTAATCTGCCCTCCCTAACATCGCCGACACCTAACTTCAATTATTAACCCCTAATCTGCCGACCGGAGCTCACCGCTATTCTAATAAATGTATTAACCCCTAAAGCTAAGTCTAACCCTAACACTAACACCCCCCTAAATTAAATATAATTTTAATCTAACGAAATTAATTAACTCTTATTAAATAAATTATTCCTATTTAAAGCTAAATACTTACCTGTAAAATAAATCCTAATATAGCTACAATATAAATTATAATTACATTGTAGCTATTTTAGGATTAATATTTATTTTACAGGCAACTTTGTAATTATTTTAACCAGGTACAATAGCTATTAAATAGTTAAGAACTATTTAATAGTTACCTAGTTAAAATAATAACAAAATTACCTGTAAAATAAATCCTAACCTAAGTTACAATTAAACCTAATACTAGACTATCATTAAATTAATTAAATAAAATATCTACAATTACCTACAATTAAACCTAACACTACACTATCAATACATTAATTAAATAAAATACCTACAAATAACTACAATGAAATAAACTAACTAAAGTACAAAAAATAAAAAAGAACTAAGTTACAAAAAATAAAAAAATATTTACAAACATAAGAAAAATCTTACAACAATTTTAAACTAATTACACCTACTCTAAGCCCTCTAATAAAATAACAAAGCCCCCCAAAATAAAAAAAATGCCCTACCCTATTCTAAATTACTAAAGTTCAAAGCTCTTCTACCTTACCAGCCCTGAACAGGGCCCTTTGCGGGGCATGCCCCAAGAAGTTCAGCTCTTTTGCCTGTAAAAAAAAACATACAATACCCCCCCCCCAACATTACAACCCACCACCCACATACCCCTAATCTAACCCAAACCCCCCTTAAATAAACCTAACACTAAGCCCCTGAAGATCTTCCTACCTTGTCTTCACCCTGCCAGGTTCACCGATCGGTCCAGAAGAGCTCCTCCGATGTCCTGATCCAAGCCCAAGCGGGGGGCTGAAGATGTCCATGATCCGGTAGAAGTCTTCATCCAAGCGGGGCAGAAGAGGTCTTCCATCCGATTGAAGTCTTCATCCAAGCGGGGCAGAAGAGGTCTTCCATCCGATTGAAGTCTTCATCCAGGCGGCATCTTCTATCGTCATCCATCCGGAGCGAAGCGGCAGCATCCTGAAGACCTCCGACGCGGAACATCCATCCTGCCCGACGACTGAACGACGAATGACGGTTCCTTTAAATGACGTCATCCAAGATGGCGTCCCTCGAATTCCGATTGGCTGATAGGATTCTATCAGCCAATCGGAATTAAGGTAGGAATATTCTGATTGGCTGATGGAATCAGCCAATCAGAATCAAGTTCAATCCGATTGGCTTGAGGCTTAGAGTAGGTGTAATTAGTTTAAAATTGTTGTAAGATTTTTCTTATGTTTGTAAATATTTTTTTATTTTTTGTAACTTAGTTCTTTTTTATTTTTTGTACTTTAGTTAGTTTATTTCATTGTAGTTATTTGTAGGTATTTTATTTAATTAATGTATTGATGGTGTAGTGTTAGGTTTAATTGTAGGTAATTGTAGATATTTTATTTAATTAATTTAATGATAGTCTAGTGTTAGGTTTAATTGTAACTTAGGTTAGGATTTATTTTACAGGTAATTTTGTTATTATTTTAACTAGGTAACTATTAAATAGTTCTCAACTATTTAATAGCTATTGTACCTGGTTAAAATAATTACAAAGTTGCCTGTAAAATAAATATTAATCCTAAAATAGCTACAATGTAATTATAATTTATATTGTAGCTATATTAGGGTTTATTTTACAGGTAAGTATTTAGTTTTAAATAGGAATAAGTTATTTAATAAGAGTTAATTTATTTTGTTAGATTTAAATTATATTTAACTTAGGGGGGTGTTAGGGTTAGGGTTAGACTTAGCTTTAGGGGTTTAAAAATTTATTAGAATAGCGGTGAGCTCCGGTCGGCAGATTAGGGATTAATAATTGAAGTTAGGTGTCGGCGATGTTAGGGAGGGCAGATTAGGGGTTAATACTATTTATTATAGGGTTAGTGAGGCGGATTAGGGGTTAATAACTTTATTATAATAGCGGTGCGGTCCGCTCGGCAGATTAGGGGTTAATAAGTGTAGGTAGGTAGCGGCGACGTTGTGGGGGGCAGATTAGGGGTTAATAAATATAATATAGGGGTCGGCGGTGTTAGGGGCAGCAGATTAGGGGTACATAAGGATAACTTAAGTAGCGGCACTTTGCGGTCGGCAGATTAGGGGTTAATTATTGTAAGTAGTTGGCGGCGACGTTGTGGGGGGCAGATTAGGGGTTAATAAATATAATACAGGGGTTGGCGGTGTTAGGGGCAGCAGATTAGGGGTACATAAGTATAACGTAGGTGGCGGTCGGCAGATTAGGGGTTAAAAAAATTTAATCGAGTGGCGGCGATGTGGGGGACCTCGGTTTAGGGGTACATAGGTAGTTTATGGGTGTTAGTGTACTTTAGAGCACAGTAGTTAAGAGCTCTATGAACCGGCGTTAGCCCAAAAAGCTCTTAACTACTGACTTTTTTCTGCGGCTGGAGTTTTGTCGTTAGAATTCTAACGCCCACTTCAGACACGACTCTAAATACCGGAGTTAGAAAGATCCCATTGAAAAGATAGGATACGCAATTGACGTAAGGGGATCTGCGGTATGGAAAAGTCACGGCTGAAAAGTGAGCGTTAGACCCTTTTTTGAGTGACTCCAAATACCGGAGTTAGCCTAAAACCAGTGTTAGGAGCCTCTAACGCTGGTTTTCACGGCTACCGCCAAACTCCAAATCTAGCCGTAAGGTAGTTAGTAAGCTTATTTTGTAATTTTGGAAACAAGCGATGGAAATGTAAGATTAGGTAAAGCTGGATTCCCCTGCAGTTCTGTATTAGATGAGACACAGAGGCGAAGGACAAAGGATATTGGAAAACAAACGCCTAGATTTAGAGTTTGGCGTTAGCCGTCAAAACCAGCGTTAGAGGCTCCTAACGCTGGTTTTGGGCTACCGCTGGTATTTAGAGTCAGTCAGGAAAGGGTCTAACGCTCACTTTGCAGCCGCGACTTTTCCATCCCCCTACGCCATTTGCGTATCCTATCTTTTCAATGGGATCTTTCTAACGCTGGTATTTAGAGTCTTGGCTGAAGTGAGCGTTAGAAATCTAATGACAAAACTCCAGCCGCAGAGAAAAGCCAGGAGTTAAGAGCTTTCTGGGCTAACGCCGGTTCATAAAGCTCTTAACTACTGTGCTCTAAAGTACACTAACACCCATAAACTACCATGTACCCCTAAACCGAGGTCCCCCCACATCGCCGCCACTCTATTACATTTTTTTAACCCCTAATCTGCCGACCGCACACCGCCGCCACCTACGTTATCCCTATGTACCCCTAATCTGCTGCCCCTAACACCGCCGACCCCTATATTATATTTATTAACCCCTAATCTGCCCCCCCCAACGTCGCCGCTACCTACCTACAATTATTAACCCCTAATCTGCCGACCGGACCTCACCGCTACTATAATAAAGTTATTAACCCCTAATCCGCCTCACTCCCGCCTCAATAACACTATAATAAATAGTATTAACCCCTAATCTGCCCTCCCTAACATCGCCGACACCTAACTTCAAGTATTAACCCCTAATCTGCCGACCGGACCTCACCACTACTCTAATAAATGTATTAACCCCTAAAGCTAAGTCTAACCCTAACCCTAACACCCCCTAATTTAAATATAATTTAAATCTAACTAAATAAATTAACTCTTATTAAATAAATTATTCCTATTTAAAGCTAAATACCTGTAAAATAAACCCTAATATAGCTACAATATAAATAATAATTATATTGTAGCTATTTTAGGATTAATATTTATTTTACAGGCAACTTTGTATTTATTTTAACCAGGTACAATAGCTATTAAATAGTTAATAACTATTTAATAGCTACCTAGTTAAAATAATTACAAAATTACCTGTAAAATAAATCCTAACCTAAGTTACAATTAAACCTAACACTACACTATCAATAAATTAATTAAATACAATACCTACAAATAAATACAATTAAATAAACTAACTAAAGTACAAAAAATAAAAAAGAACTAAGTTACAAAAAATAAAAAAATATTTACAAACATTAGAAAAATATTACAACAATTTTAAACTAATTACACCTACTCTAAGCCCCATAATAAAATAACAAAGCCCCCCAAAATATAAAAAATGCCCTACCCTATTCTAAAATAAAAATAGAAAAGCTCTTTTACCTTACCAGCCCTTAAAAGGGCCTTTTGCGGGGCATGCCCCAAAGAATTCAGCTATTTGGCCTGGAAAAAAAAACATACAATACCCCCCCCCCAACATTACAACCCACCACCCACATACCCCTAATCTAACCCAAACCCCCCTTAAATAAACCTAACCCAAAATATAAAAAATGCCCTACCCTATTCTAAAATAAAAATAGAAAAGCTCTTTTACCTTACCAGCCCTTAAAAGGGCCTTTTGCGGGGCATGCCCCAAAGAATTCAGCTATTTGGCCTGGAAAAAAAAACATACAATACCCCCCCCAACATTACAACCCACCACCCACATACCCCTAATCTAACCCAAACCCCCCTTAAATAAACCTAACACTAAGCCCCTGAAAATCTTCCTACCTTATCTTCACCACGCCGGGTATCACTGATCCGTCCAGGCTCCGATGTCTTGATCCAAGCCCAAGCGGGGGCTGAAGACGTCCATCCTCCGGCTGAAGTCTTGATCCAAGCGGCGGCTGAAGAAGTCCATCTTCGGGCAGAAGTCTTCATCCTATCCGGGCAGAAGAGGAGATCCGGACCGGTAGACATCTTCATCCAAGCGGCATCTTCTATCTTCTTCCATCCGATGACGAGCGGCTCAATCTTCAAGACCTCCGGCGCGGATCCATCCTCTTCTTCCGACGTCCTAAAACAGAATGAAGGTTCCTTTAAGGGACGTCATCCAATATGGCGTCCCTCGAATTCCGATTGGCTGATAGGATTCTATCAGCCAATCGGAATTAAGGTAGAAAAATTCTGATTGGCTGATGGAATCAGCCAATCAGATTCAAGTTCAATCCGATTTTCTGATCCAATCAGCCAATCAGATTGAGCTCGCATTCTATTGGCTGTTCCAATCAGCCAATAGAATGCAAGCTCAATCTGATTGGCTGATTAGATCAGCCAATCAGATTGAGCTTGCATAAGCTCCCTTTATGGAGCCTAACGCAGCCCTTCTGTGAACTCTAAATACCAGGGGGAAAAAAGCCAGCGTTAGCTACGCGGGTCGTTACCGACAAAACTCTAAATCTAGCCGAAAGTTAGTGGTTAAAGCAGCTGGGAACTATAGTTCTATAGTTGACACATATAAAGTTTGTTCCTGTAGGAGA
The DNA here is from genome assembly GCF_027579735.1 of Bombina bombina. Taxonomy (NCBI): domain Eukaryota; kingdom Metazoa; phylum Chordata; class Amphibia; order Anura; family Bombinatoridae; genus Bombina; species Bombina bombina. Next base: position 30,249,668 of record NC_069504.1, read on the forward strand.
GTAACCACAAACCTCACTTGTGCCTTGCAGGGAGTTCCGGATGTGCTGATTCTGTTGTTGGGGGTTGAGCTTCAATGAGTAACAGCTGGAGAGGAGGATTGCTGTTCAGGTGAAGGAGGTAATGCTCACACAAAGCAAGCAGCAAGTTACACTGAGACTGTGCTGACAAGCAGTCAGAGAAAAAAGGATCACAGGTGTGATTAGGAGGCCAAGTACAGATTACAGCTTCAATACCAAGCAACTAGTGTATCCAATGTGAATCCTTAAGTAGGCTGCTTATTAACCCCAGTCACTCCCCTTAAAGGAGAAGTATATTACACCTGGTTAACAGAACACGGACAGTATCTTAGAAATATTTAACTTGGGAGATATAAATGAGTTAGTGCCATAGAAATGTCCATGCAGAACCGTGCCGTAACCTCTGGAGGAAAAAAGCCACCCTCTGGAGGAGTAAAGGCAAGCACCTCACGGGACATGGAAACCTCGGAGGTGGATGGCTCCACACACTCTAAGCTCCTTGATTCGGGAGAAGAGACTACTCTCGAATGGCAATCGCAACATAACTGATGGGCATTAATTACCCGGGCCATTTCATATTCATCACAAGACGCATTCTCCGTATCAGAGACATCCATGTCTAAAATATCACAATCCTCCATAATCTTGGGATTACAAAAATGTCAAACACTAACTGGCACCCTTTTTACATCCACAATGGCTGGGGCACTCACCACCTCCTGTGAACCAGACAACCAACGAGCTAGACTCTCTCTGTCGCCACACAGTCAGCATACGGAAGTGTGAAAGAACGTAACCGCTCCCGTCACTAGGTGCACCATGCCAGTCACAAAAAGGGTGCACAATCTCAAGAGATTGCATCATGTAGATAAGGCCGTTATGTTCTGTAAAAGCCATGAGCCTAAGTATTGCTACACATTAGCAGATAGAACCATATAACAAACATGATTAAAGTCCCCCCTGTTCAATAACCCCCCTCAGGAGATATTAACCCATGATTCCTTATTAAGATAAAAGGAGTCCCACTGGGACCCTACCTTGTTTTGTTAACATTACATTTGCATATCGAAATAAAATGAAACAATTTTACCAGAATCTACGCCGTGGAACAGGAACACGGCCCTTCAAATGTGACAGATAGTAGCCTTGCTTCTGACATGGACTTGAGTGAATAAAGGCAGGCAGTGGAACTCGTCAACACTGATTGCCAAGGAGCTGTTAATATGAGTCGGGATGGTTTTGCAGGAAAACTCTCCCTGCATCTCCGGACTCTAACTTTCATCCATGCTCTCTCTGAGAGGCTGACAGGATTACTTAAAACTCCAGTCCCATTTTGAAAAGTACTACCCTCCATAAGAGACTATCTTGAACTTCTGACACTTCCCTGCCAACCTCCTGTGACGAAAAGCAAAGAATAACTGGGGGATTAGGGAAGTGGTGGAGGTATTTAAGCCTTTGGCTGGGGTGTCTTTGCCTCCTCCTGGTGGCCAGGTTCTGTATTTCCCAAAAGTAATGAATGCAGCTGTGGACTCTTCCCGTTTAAGAAGAAAATAAAGTGTTATTTGTTTTATTGGGTCACCATTTTGTAGTGCCATTCTCTTTCCCCTCTTTCCCATTCTCATAACTGCATTCTCTGTTTATCAAGTCTTTTTCTCCAAGTAATGAACTTCCAAAACAGGATGATTAAAAGAAAAATGTATGTGAGTTGGTATTAAAATACTTCTATATACGTCTGGGGTTTTGCCGTTTCTATCGCTCAGAGAGGGTTTGGCTAGTATTTTGGTGCTGGACTGCACTGTTTAGTCGGGAACGTTTCGGGGATTCACCCCTTAGTCATGCTATAAATGATACATATTCAACATTCACCTTTTAAACATTATTTGGGGCCAAACATTTCAAAACAATCGATTAGGGCCCCCTCTACTGGTAAAAAGGTCATATAACATCTTTACTTGCATATATATATAATTTAAAATACTTTGTATATAAAAAAATGTTGGATGGTTAGCAATATGTTACATATTTACAAAAATTGCTGTAATGTCACACTTTGTTGTCATATATATTGAAAGTGGCTCATTAGTTATATCACTGAAGTAGCTTGCTGGTTATATCACAAAGTTAGATATTGTTTAAAGGACCAGTAAACACAGTAGATTTGCATAATCAACAAATGCAAGATAACAAGACAATGCAATAGCATTTACTCTGAATTTCAAATAAGTAGTAGATTTTTTTCTAACAAATTTCAAAGTTATGTATATTTCCACTCCCCCTGTACCATGTGATAGCAATCAGCCAATCATAAATGCATATACGTATAGTCTATGACTTCTTGCACATGCTCAGTAGGAGCTGGTGACTCAAAACGTGTAAATATAAAAGACTGTGCACATTTTTTTTAATGGAAGTAAATTGGAAAGTTGTTTAAAATTACATGCTGTATCTGAATCATGAACATTTAATTTGACCTGAGTGTCCTTTTAAGAAAGTTAAGCAAATAGATACAATTCAATTAAGGAGCTTTAGTATGTTGTTATGATTACAGTTTGTCCTATAAAAAGCAAGTGAGATCAAAATCTCTATTAAGCCCCTTGGGTTGCATAGTATCTAATTTGTGGATCCACCACATTTCTTTTTGCTTAAGAAGTTTTTCTCTGTCCCCCCCCCTCCATTTCTAGGTATTTTAACCTGTTCGATGACTTGCCACCTCAGTTGGCTAATTCCATGTCCCTGCTCTAAGAAATGTTTGGACAATGGGGGGTCTATGTTTTTCCTTCTTATGTTGGAGCGATGTTGACACAATCGCTCCCTAATTTTTTGGGTGGTCTCGCCTAAATAGAAAAGGGAACACGGACATTTTATCAGATATACAACAAAAGAACTATCACAAGTGAAGTATCCATTAATATTGTATTTCTTTCCATTATGTGGATGGTAAAAATTTGGTCCTTTTATAATAGAACTGCAGCTCATACACCCCAAGCAGGGGAAACTGCCATTCCTTTTACTCCTTTATAAGTGATTGTTGGATATTTTTTGCTGAACCTATATCTGATTTGACCAAATGGTCACAAATGTTTTTAACCCTCCTGAACGCCATTAGTGGTGGTTCCCTGAACAACTTAATCTGGGAATTACATTCTCTAAGCACACGCCAGTTTTTCCTTATTACTTTTGTGATGGCATTACTATGGGGACTATATTGTGAGACAAAAACCAACCTACTCTCTTTACTCGTTTTATCTTCCTTTGGTTTTGGGCTTTTTATCTCTTCAAGTTTTTTGTTAATGAGTTTCAATGGGTAAACTCTCTCTAAAAAATTTTTTTGTCATCTCTTTGAGTCTTAGGTTCTTATCTACATCATTACTCACTATTCTCTGCACCCTAAGTAATTGGCTCTTCGGCAGTGAGTCCACCAATCTTTTGGGATGAAAACTGTCATATTTTAACAATGTATTCCTATTTGTCTCTTTGTGATATAAATCAAATTTTTATGTATTTTTACGTTTTGACACCCTTGTGTCTAAAAAGGTAACTGACTCTTCACTGAAAGAAAGGGTAAATTGTAACCCCCTAACCGCCGAATTGAGTTCACTAACAAACTGTTCCAGGGTTCCAATGCTGCCCCACCAAACGCCAAACACATCATTGATATAGCGCCATCTTACGCCAACCTATATATGAATGAATTTGAAGAACGAATAGCATATGAGAGTAATTTGTGTAAACAGCACGGATCGATATGATAATTCCATGTCCCTGCTCTAAGAAATGTTTGGACAATGGGGCGTCTAGGTTTTTCCTTCTTATGTTGGAGCGATGTTGACACAATCATATCGATCCGTGCTGTTTAAACAAATTACTCTCATATACTATTCGTTCTTCAAATTCATTCATATATAGGTTGGCGTAAGATGGGGCAACATTGGAACCCATGGCAGTTCCCTTGACCTGCACAAACCACTCATCCTGGAATAGGAAAAAATTCCAGTATAGGATTAGACCCAATAGCTCCTCAACAAACTGACATTGTGCCTTATTGTATCTCCCACTCACCATGAGCGTTTTATTCACTATAGCTATGCCTGTCTCGTGTTTAATTGATGTATATAGGCTTTTCACGTCCATGGTGAATAGGAGATATCTATTGGATGCAAATTCTGTGAGTCTAGCTTTTTGCAAGAAATGTCCCGTATCCTTTATATAACTAGACATCTCTGCTAATAAGGGTTGTAATAATTTATCAATATATATTGAGATGTTTGTATATGCTGAATTTATGCAGGAGACTATAGGTCTTCCTGGGGGTCTCTTGGGGTCCTTGTGAATCTTTGGGACAGTGTAAAAAATTGGCACACAAGGTTTTTCTATACACAGATATTCGGCCAACTTTTTATCAATGATACCACATGCAACAGAATGATCTAAAATACATTTAATCTCTTTTTGTATTTTTGACAATGGATTGGTTGATATCCTTCTGTATGTATGTGGATCATTTAATTGATCCAATATCTCATGGATATAGTATTTTGTATCCATGATTATGGTGGCTCCTCCCTTATCTGCCCCTTTAAACACAATTTGCTCATTATTTTTGAGTGATTGTAAGGCCAAATTATCACTTTTGGAAAAATTAGTGTGTTTATTCTTGTCAACACCTGTCAAAGTCGATTTTTCGGCTTTAACATGTAAATGTTTAACCTCTTTCTCTACCAAATCTATAAATGTGCTGAAACTATGGTTGGTAAGGTTTGGGTTAAATGTACTCTTTTTTCTAAGGCCCACATCTCGTAATGATAACATACTTTTATTTGGCATATCAGTAATTTTAGATGGTACATATTACATATTACAGAACATATTCTATGTAAAGAACATTTGAATGTGAAATATTAATATTTCATGTCGGGTTAGCGCACTTAGTTAAACACGATCGGGTTTCCATGCAACCAAGGGTGTTAGGATTCCCCCCCCCCCCCCACTTGTCTGATTCTATTGAAGTCAATGGGAAATACATTAACGAGGCTGCAATATAGAAAGTTACAAAAAAGTGTATATATATATATATATATATATATATATATATATATATATATATATAGGTCTAGATATATATTGTACCAAAATACCATCAGCTATATGTAAAAATATTTATTTATGAACAGAACATATTTTGCTATGTGAAATATTCACATTTTCATGTCAGATTAGCGCACTTGAGAATATGTGATCGGCTTTGCGTGTGTGTAGGGTGCTAGTTTTCTCCCCCACTGGTCGGTAACATCTTTTGTTTTTGAGATATAGGTATCCTCATAAATCACCCCCCCTTTTGACCCCTCTTAAGTGGATTTCGGGAAATGGTAAAACATCTGTTTCTTTATTTTTAAAGGAGAATCTAAATGCCAATTTTCACGTCGGTAACATCATCGGTTTTTGAGATATATGTATTCTCATAAATCAGTCCCCCCTTTTGTGAATTTTTGGGAAATAGTAAAACACGTTTGTTTATTTTTCAAGGAGAATCTAAATACCAATTTTTGCACCAGTAACATTGTTGGTTTTTGAGATATAGGTATACTCATAAATCAGCCCCCCTTTTGACAATTATGTGAATTGTGGGGAAATGGTAAAACATGTGTTTCTTTATTTTTCAAGAAGAATCTATATACCAATTTTCAAGTCTGTAACATCGTCAGTTTTTGAGATATAGGTATCCTCATAAATAAGACCCCCCCTCTTTTGAGCCCCCTTAAGTGGATTTTGGGGAAATGGTAAAACATGGGTTTCTTTATTTTTCAAGGAGAATCTAAATACCAATTTTCACATCTGTAACATAGTCAGTTTTTGAGATATAGGTATCATAAAAAGTACACCCCCATTTTTCACCCCCTTAGGGACGTAATTTCCTAAAATCCTTTCTTATTGGGTACCTACGTCATAAAAACAACGTAACTTACAAATTTCACGTTCCTAGTTTAAACGGTTGGAGCTGGGCGTTGATGAGTCAGTCAGTCAGGACTTCTTTTATATATAAATGACCTATATTTGAACTACCAGCTGAGGATTATGAACAAACTGTAGAGCATCACACGCAGTTGGTTGGGTGACTGAGCGTATCCGGCACCACACTGGTGCTTGTACCTGTTACTATTACTAACTTTATTATATTAAATACTTTATACTTTATTATATTAATTACTTTATACTTAATTATATTAATTACTTTATACTTTATTATATTAAATACTTTATAATATTAATTACTTTATACTTTATTATATTAATTACTTTATACTTTATATTAAATACTTTATAATATTAATTACTTTATACTTTATTATATTAATTACTTTATACTTTATTATATTAATTACTTTATGCTTTATTAGATTAAATACTTTATACTTTATTATATTAATTACTTTATACTTTATTAGATTAAATACGTTATACTTTATTATATTAATTACTTTATACTTTATTAGATTAAATACGTTATACTTTATTAGATTAAATACTTTATACTTTATTATGAGGTGCCCTTTATCTGTTATTGGAGTGGAACTTTGTTCTACCTCCTGGGAGCTCAGAGTTTGTTTCTAACACTGTTTACATCTCTTACTAGCAAGGCCTTTTATAATACTGTTTTGGATTACAGGTAGCCCTCAGTTTACACCGGGTTAAGGTTCCAGAAGGAATGGTTGTAAAGCGAAACAGTTGTAAATTGAAACCCAGTTTAGAATGTAAGTCAATGGGAAGTAAGGGAGTTAGGTTCCAGGCCCCTCTCAAAATTGGCATAAGTAACACCTTATACATTATTTTTAAAGCTGTGAAATGAAGACTTTAAATGCTAAACAGCATTATAAACCTTATAAAATAATCACACAACACAGAATATATAATTAAACTAAGTTAAATGAACAAAAACATTTGCTAAACAGCATTATAAACCTAATAAAATAATCACACAACACAGACTTTACTTGCATTTTTCTGCAACATGTTCTTTCTATGCATTCCAATCTGGACTGATTTATAGACAGGAAGATCTTGTTCCTTTGCAAGCTGCTCGATAGCTCAGGTCTGGTTAAACTGATTAATTCCAGCTTGCATATCTCTGCTGTAACACAAGCGGACAGCTCCACCTACTGGCTATTTTAATCAATGCACTGCTTCTCAATGCTTTTCAATAGCAGACACATGACTGAAAAAAAAGTTTGTTATTCTGAAACGGTGCAAATTGAACCATTGTAAATCGAGGGCCACCTGTATTTGTTTTTTGTATTTAAAGGGACAGTCTACTCCAGAATTTTTATTGTTTAAAAAGAAAGATAATCCCTTTATTACCCATTCCCCAGTTTTGCATAACTAACACTGTTATATTAATACGCTTTTTACCTCTATGATTACCTTGTATCTGAGCCTCTGCAGACTGCCCCCTATCTCAGTTCTTTTGTCAGACTTGCATTGTAGTCAATCAGTGCTGACTCCTAGGTAACTCCCCGTGCATGAGCACAATGTTATCTATATGACATACATGAACTAATACCCTCTTGGTGTGAAAACTGTCAAAATGCCCAGAGATAAGAGGCAGACATCATGGGTTTAGAAATTAGAATATGTGTCTACCTAGGTTTAGCTTTTAACAAAGAATACCAAGGGAACAAAGCAAATTTAATGATGAAAGTAAATTGGAAAGTTGTTTAAAAGTACATGCCCTATCTGAATCATGCAAGTTTAATTGTAACTAGACTGTCCCTTTAAGCTTATGTGTAGCTGACTTACTAATATATATAAGTGTATCTAGAAATGTTATGCTATGTTATTCTGTTTAGAATCATTTTAAAAAGAACAAATCTTTGGTAAACCATAATACAAAGGCTAATTCATTGAGCTAGATTTATAGCAATATCACCGGCGCGTTAATTTGCGAGCTTATTACAAGTTGAAAGAGCAATATAATTTAATGATCATCGGTTTATCGCGACTGAAGACCATGTGGCCGATTTATCATATGTCTGGCGGACATGATCTGCTGTAGCAGACATCGATAAATACCGACAGCAAACAATCATTGTGCAATACCGCCCCCTGCAGATTCGCTAGCAGGGGGTGTCAATCAACTCAATCGTATGCGATCGGGCTTATTCCTGTCCGACGTCTCAGAGGTGGCGGACAAGTTAAGGAGCAGCGGTCTTAAGACAAGTTAAGGAGCAGCGGTCTTAAGCCTGCTGCTTCTTAACTCCTGTTTCTGGCAAGCCTGAAGGAACATTAAGGGCCATTCGGCTCTTAATAAATCAGCCCCTGTGAGTAAACGGTTAGAGCTAAAATAAAAGTTGCACCAAACACGACATAAATACATTAAAATAAACTGTTACGCTGATATAAAAACTATCTGATAAAAATTATTCAGATAAATATTAATACAATGATTTTTAAGGATTCAAAGGTTTATGGTATTTGGTCATGTATTTGACTGCAAAGGGCTATAATATATATATATATATATATATATATATATATTTTTTATTTTAAACTAACAGCACCAAAGATATTGATGCTCTGCAGATTCTCTTGTTCCTGCCTTATTTTACTTTCGGCAGAAAAAAGGTGCGCAGAGATTGTTATAATGTTAAATATAACCTATTTTGAAAGTTTAGGAAAATATAAAAGAGTTAGATTAGGTAGGAAAATAAAATAAGAAAAAGCCAATCCTATCCTGCACTAGAACAATTCCTGCTAATCAAATATTTCGCAACCTTAGAGATCAGGATTAGACTATAGATTAACAGATCACTTCCTTACTAAAAAGACAATTTACCAAACAAATTTATACTTATAACTTATTTATTGCCAAACATTATTCTAAATTAAGGCAATAAAATAACACTTATCCTATATCTATATATGTAATTGAGGATTAATATACCATACAAAAAACAGTTATTATTTCAAGTCCCAATATGAAAAGTTTCTTTTAGGAACTGGGGATCCCCAGAGCTGATTATAAATATATCCGTTGCCACTTTAAGGATTCTTCAATGTAATACTTTGATACTTTGTTTCCGTTCCCACTTTTAAATAATTAAACATGATGCTTTGTATCAATTCCCATTTGTGTAATCCCTTTTGACAGATTTTGGCTTAAATTCCAACCAATTTCCAACTCACAGTTATGGGATTCCTTTGGACAAATATACGGCTGTCAGCAATCAACACTTACATTTATAATGTTACAGTTCCTTTTTTATATACCAGCTTACAATGGTTTCAGAGAGGGTCATATGTTACAGTGAAACAAAACGTGTGTGCTCTTTTCACCGTGCGGTCCTCCGCTTGCAAACGGTTACTCAGATTTTTACTCTCTCAGTCAGTCCGATGACCACCTCCCCTTCACTATGCGAAACACCATTGAAGCTGAAAATTGTACACTGGTGATTTACCAGCGACCTGTATCCACGCCGAGCGTGAAGTGTATTTGTTGCTTCTGCTGGTCTCCGCCTCCTTATTGCGGTTCCGTATAATATTTGTCAGTTGTCACCTCTCATGGACAGGATAATCCTCAATGATATAGGGCACTTTCACAGTCGCATCCCTCTTACAGTGACCTGAGTGTTCTCCAAGCTACGCGCGTTTCACCCACTATGGCTCAGGGCTTCTTCTGTCAAATCTTTTCATGATGTCATCAAGATAGTGAATTTTTATTTGTTTTCGGAACTCCTCCTGTTACCTTTGAATTGCTGTTCTCAGCAAGGTGAAATTTGATGCTTGTATACTTTGTTGCTTAGCTTCCAATTCACTTTCCAAACAGCTTTTATTTAATAACATAACTGGGCAACACATAACTTTCAAGAGTACAAGCAATATATGTATATTTATTTTTATTTCAATACAAATCCTTTTGCTTATTATCTCAAACTTAGATTAATTTTAACTAAGGAGTTTTTCTTAAAGGGATACATACAGAGTGCATAAACCTCTTACTAAAGTACAAAGAGTAAAAGTACAACAATGTTAACCTTTTTCTATAGAGACACAAGAAATCTTTTTGAATTTAAAAATTTAAAAAAAAAAGTGAATTGGAAGCTAAACAACAAAGTATACGAGCATCAAATTTCACCTGGCTGAGAACAGCAATTCAAAGGTAACAGGAGGAGTTCCGAAAACAAATAAAAATTCACTATCTTGATGACATCATGAAAAGATTTGCCAGAAGAAGCCCTGAGCCATAGTGGGTGAAACGCGCGTAGCTTGGCAAACACACAGGTCGCTGTAAGAGGGATGCGACTGTGAAAGTGCCCTATATCATTGAGGATTATCCTGTCCATGAGAGGTGACAACTGACAAATATTATACAGAACCGCGATAAGGAGGGGGAGACCAGCAGAAGCAACAAATACACTTCACACTCGGCGTGGATACAGGTCGCTGGTAAATCACCAGTGTACAATTTTCAGCTTCAATGGTGATTCGCATAGTGAAGGGGAGGTGGTCATCGGACTGACTGAGTGAGTAAAAATCTGAGTAACCATTTGCAAGCGGAGGACCGCACGGTGAAAAGAGCACACAAGTTTTGTTTCACTGTAACATATGACCCTCTCTGAAACCATTGTAAGCTGGTATATAAAAAAGGAACTGTAACATTATAAATGTAAGTGTTGATTGCTGACAGCCGTATATTTGTCCAAAGGAATCCCATAACTGTGAGTTGGAAATTGGTTGGAATTTAAGCCAAAATCTGTCAAAAGGGATTACACAAATGGGAAATGATACAAAGCATCATGTTTAGTGATGTTGCGAACCTAAAAATTTGGGTTAGCGAACGGCGAACACGAACGTCCGCAAAAGTTCGCGAACGGGCGAACCGGGCGAACCGCCATAGACTTCAATAGGCAGGCAAATTTTAAAACCCACAGGGACTCTTTCTGGCCACAATAGTGATGGAAAAGTTGTTTCAAGGGGACTAACACCTGGACTGTGGCATGCCGGAAGGGGATCCATGGCAAAAATCCCATGGAAAATTACATAGTTGATGCAGAGTCTGGTTTTAATCCATAAAGGGCATAAATCACCTAACATTCCTAAATTGTTTGGAATAACGTGCTTTAAAACATCAGGTATGATGTTGTATCGATCAGGTAGTGTAAGGGTTACGCCCGCTTCACAGTGCGCATTGTAGGTGATATACCTGCCCTGACCATGCTTTGCAGACCAGGTATCAGTGGTCAGATGGACCCTTGCCCCAACACTGTGTGCCAGACATGCCATTATAGCAGACTTATATGGCTTTGGCGTTGCTTTCTGGTAATTAGAAGGCTGCTAAATGCCACTGCGCACCACACATGTTTTATGCCCAGCAGTGAAGGGATTAATTAGGGAGCATGTAGGCAGCTTGTAGAGTTAATTTTAGCTTAAGTGTAGTGTAGTAGACAACCCAAAGTATTGATCTAGGCCCATTTTGGTATATTTCATGCCACCATTTCACCGCCAAATGCGATCAAATAAAAAAAAAAATTGTTCACTTTTTCACAAACTTTAGGTTTCTCACAGAAATTATTTACAAACAACTTATTCAATTATGGCATAAATGGTTGTAAATGCTTCTCTGGGATCCCCTTTGTTCAGAAATAGCAGATTTATATGGCTTTGGCGTTGCTTTTTGGTAATTAGAAGGCTGCTAAATGCCACTGCGCACCAGACGTGCTATATGCCCAGCAGTTTTGGGGTTAATTAGGGAGCATGTAGGCAGCTTGTAGAGTTAATTTTAGCTTAAGTGTAGTGTAGACAACTCAAAGTATTGATCCAGGCCCATTTTGGTATATTTAATGCCACAATTTTACCGCCAAATGTGATCAAATTTAAAAAAAACTAATTTTTTCGAAATTTTAGGTTTCTCACTGAAATTATTTACAAACAGCTTGTGCAATTATGGCACACATGGATGTAAAAGCTTCTCTGGGATCCACTTTGTTCAGAAATAGCAGACATATTTGACTTTGGTGTTGCTTTCTGGTAATTAGAAGGCCGCTAAATGCTGCTGCGCATCACACGTGTATTATGGCTAGCAGTGAAGAGGTTAATTAGGTAGTTTGTAGGGAGCTTGCAGGGTTAATTTTAGCTTTAGTGTAGAGATCAGCCTCCCACCTGACACATCAGACCCCCTGATCCCTCCCAAACAGCTCCCTTCCCTCCTCCACCCCACAATTGTCCCCGCCATCTTAAGCATATTTACCAGTGATGTGCGGTGACTTCAAAGGCTGGTGAGGCAGTGTCTAGGAATCGGATACGCCTTCATTCTTTAGATATCCTTTGTTGAAGAAATAGCAATTGCACATGGGCGAGCCAATATCTATATGCAGCCACCATTCAGTATCTACTGAGCATATTTAGATATGATTTTCAACAAAGGATATCTGATTTTCTTCATTCTTTTGATATCCTTTGTTGAAAAGCATATCTAAATATGCTTATAAGCTATCGAGCATATTTAGATATGAATTTCAACAAAGGATATCTGATTTCCTTCATTCTTTTGATATCCTTTGTGGACAAGCATATCTAAATATGCAAAGTAGCTAATGAGCATATTTAGATATGATTTTCAACAAAGGATATCAAAAGAATGAAGGAAATCAGATATCCTTTGTTGAAATTCATATCTAAATATGCTCAATAGCTACTGAGCATATTTAGATATGCTTTTCAACAAAGGATATCAAAAGAATGAAGAAAATCAGATACCCTTTGTTGAAATTCATATCTAAATATGCTCAGTAGCTACAGAGCATATTTAGATATGCTTTTCAAAGGATATGTGTGTGTGTAGTGTATATCTGCATGTGTATGTATATGTGTGTAATTGTATACATGTGTGTGTGTTTAGTGTATATCTGCTTGTGTATGTATATGTGTGTAATTGTATACATGTGTGTGTTTAGTGTATATCTGCATGTGTATGTATATGTGTGTATACATGCGTGTGTGTTTAGCATATATCTGCATGTGTATGTATATGTGTGTATACATGTGTGTGTGTTTAGTGTATATCTGCATGTGTATGTATATGTGTGTATACATTTGTGTGTGTTTTTGCCTTTACAACAACACAAGTACATTAGTTATCATAATATCTAGTTGCAAGTTCAACACATACAAACCAAAATAATGTAACATGTCTATCTATTGTACGTTGTATTATTTCTATCTAGAAATAAATCTCACCTCCATCTTAGCAAAAAGAAGAAAAAGAAAAAAAGAGAAAACTTTGTGGCCCTTTGAGACAGAAGTTTGGACACCCCACAATCTACAAGAACACAAGTGTGTGTGTTATAAATAATATCAACTAACTAACTTCATCAAGTGCCGCCAGCCGCCACCTACCTAAAAAAAGAATGTGATTCAATAGATTGGCAGCCTCAGTCACTCACTATAAGTCAGACTCAGAGTCACACAAAGCTCCCTCCCAATAGCCCCCACTCTTCATTTAACCAGGTATATTTTTCACAATTGAGCAGTGACAGCCATTTTACCCCATGGCTGCTAGTAACATAAAAATCAACATTTTGTCTCTCTGCAGTCTGCACTCTGCACCACAAATGAACAGCAGTTTGACCCCCTTGACTGCCACTTATTTACTTCTGCTCCATATTTGTAATGCAGTGATGCATATGAGATATTTTACATTAATTAAACCTATGGACTTTAAAAAACTGGACAAATAAATAACTAGTATCAATAATTTCCACTACATATTGCCAAATACACCTCTCCTCATTTACATCTTGCCTTCCCTAGGTAGAACAAAAAATTGACTTGCAAATTTTTGGATATGGACAGTTGGACACCATTGATAATTGGGGGTATTTCAGTAATTATTGGGGTTCTTAGCAGCCCCAAGATCCCTCTTGAGCTGACTCAATAGGTGAGAGGTTACATAAAATGGGTGACTTAATTTAATAATAATTATTACTAGTAGTAGTAAATAACCAAAAACAGGCTACAGCTTTTATAGTGACTGAGACGACAAGGAAGTTGGTTTCTTATTCAAGCTGTTTCTTATTCGGGAAATTCTGTTTCTTATTCATGGAAGTTGGTTTCTTATTCAATTTTTTTGTCAGACTGCTTTAAATTTACTTTAAAATAAAAAAATCGGTTTTATTAAAATAATAATATGATTCATATAATGTAGTTACACAGAGGTGGAATCTCTTTATATAACAATTAGATATACAAACTTGAAAAAAGGGCATACGTTGGCACCACTACAAATATTACTATTTTGAATAAATAACATATTTTCAAAGGGTTAATAACCATTCGGCCACTGATTTCACTATGATTTTATACAGGGTAGATCCCATTCCCCCTCCATGTCATTCAATTGTTTTTAGCCTGGCCCAATGGTGTTTTTGCCACAGAAATTGATGCCAACACTGGCATAGGTGACATAATTCTCATTTTTGAATAAGTAACAGATATTTTCAAAGGGTTAATAACCATTGGGCCACTGATTTCACTATAAATTTATACAGGGTAGATCCCCCTCCATGTCATGCAATTGTTTTTAGCCTGGCCCAATGGTGTTTTTGGCACAGAAATTGATGCCAACACTGGCATAGGTGACATAATTCTCATTTTTGAATAAGTAACAGATATTTTCAAAGGGTTAATAACCATTGGGCCACTGATTTCACTTTGAATATATACAGGGCAGATCCTCTTCCATGCCATGCAATTGTTTTTAGCCTGGCACAATGGTGTTTTGGCACAGAAATTGATGCCAACCCTGGCATAGGTGACATAATTCTCATTTTTGAATAAGTAACCGATATTTTCAAAGGGTTAATAACCATTGGGCCAGGCTAAAAACAATAGCATGGCATGGAGGGGGATCTACCCTGTAGATATTCATAGTGAAATCAGTGGCCCAATGGTTATTAACCCTTTGAAAATATCTGTTACTTATTCAAAATTGAGAATTATGTCACCTATGCCAGGGTTGGCATCAATTTCTGTGCCCAAAACACCATTGGGCCAGGCTAAAAACAATTGCATGGCATGGAGGGGGATCTACCCTGTATATATTCATAGTGAAATCAGTGGCCCAATGGTTATTAACCCTTTGAAAATATATGTTATCTATTCAAAATAGTAATATTTGTAGTGGTGCCAACGTATGCCCTTTTTTCAAGTTTGTATATCTGTTATATAAAGAGATTCCACCTCTGTGTAACTACATTTATATGAATCATATTATTATTTTAATAAAACCTATTTTTTTATTTTAAAAAAAATTGAATAAGAAACCAACTTCCATGAATAAGAAACAGAATTTCACGAATAAGAAACCAACTTCCTTGTCGTGTGACTGAGCCTGCTGGGGCCCTGGGCCATCTTTTCTTTTCTTTTAGGCGGCACTAAGTTGAAGTTAGATAACTTGAGTTGAACTTGTCAACTTTATATACATTTATTACAACGAACTTGCAGCCTCGCTGCCTCTATAGTCAAGGGAAGTGACTTGAGTCACTTGACTATTTTGGCAGCGAGGCTGCAAGTTCGTTGTAATAAATGTATAAGTTCAACTTCAACTCACGTTATCTAACTTCAACTTAGTGCCGCACTGCCGCCTAAAATAAAAGATTGGCCCAGGGCCCCAGCAGGCTCAGGAGGACAGGAGTCACTATAAAAGGCTGAGGCCCGCCACCTACCTAAATCAATCTAATAGTAATCACAATTATTATATCACAATACATAGTCGATTCGAACTTCGAAGTTAACACAGTCACTGTCACACAACAACAACAGAAGAAGACAGTGAGTCAGTCAACCTGAACCCCAACCCCGCCACCACTGACCTACCTAAAAAGATGCGCCGCCGCCAAATATAGATAACAACAGAGGCGTAACTAGAAACCGCAGGGCCCCGGTGCAAGAATCCATGAAGGGCCCCCCGCCCCCTCCCCCTCCCCCCAAAAAAGTGTGATTTTGATACATTTAATTTTTCTCTCTTTTTTTTTTTACATTTTTTATAATAAATACACACACAGTGTAGTAGGAGGATAGGGGCTGTAGTGTATCCATGATAAAGTCAATCTACTACACGAGTTGCAAGTACATGATGTAGTTTGTACACTTTATTTTTAGTGCTTGGGCACTAATTTATATATAATATATACACATATATATATATATATATATATATATATCTTACTAGTCGGGGAGAAAATGTACTAGTCCACTCAGATATATACTGTATATAGGGGCATATACAGTATACTGCTGTCACTACCCCAGTCCCCTGCTCACATAGTGTCTTATTCTCCCCATTTGTTTTTATTATATGTTACCCCCAGCTTACCCCATATAACCCGGGCCAAGCAGATTTTCTCCCAGCCAGATGAGAGCCCACACGACATGACACAGTGTCAAGTTGTGTAGACATTATTATAAATAACTGCAAACATTACTTTTTGATTAATTTCCCTATTTTTTTTTTGCATTAAATTATTAATGTTTATTGTTATATATGTATATGTACCCATAGAGGGTATTTCAAGAAAGCCCTGTTTGTCTGTTAAAAATAACATGTAATTTGTTTGGGTGCTCTTAACAATAGAGCAGATGATTATGGTGAAACCAACACACAGCAAAAATGGCAAAATTGACAGCATTTACACATGAACACTGGAGAAAAAAAACTACATTCCTAAAGAGTTATGCATTCATATTTTCGTCAACATGGGTACACACAATGTGCATGGAACTATAAAAAAAAATTATGACAATGTATTTTTAACCTAGCTAAAGTATAAAAAGAGGATGGTCCACCTTTAAGTCATAAGTACTATTTAAAGTAAACTAGTTTAAGCTTGCAACCTAGGAAAAATGCTTTCAAATAAAAAAAAGGGGAGGGGACCTTTTAAAGTCCCATCCAAGATGTAGCCCATATGACTCCACTTTTTAAATGACTAAAAGTTCTATACTTTATTCATCCATATTACAGGGATGTTCCAGCTAAAATAGAAGCACTTTAGTGTGCATTTCAAATGCACATTAAGCATATCTAAATATGCTTCATATCAGCATTTTAAATAGTTTTTGTGATCAGAGAGCTGTCAGTGACTTGTATCATGCAACCCAATGCATGGCTCAACCTCTGAGCAGACACACTATTTAACATACTAGTGTATGGAGCATATCTAAATATGCTTCTCTTACACATGCACAATAAACGTTCTAACTAAAAATAGTAATAACATTTAATAGAAGCATTTTTGCTAAAACAAGTATATTGCAGAAATATTATATTAAAAACTGTCTGTAATACTCCTTTAAAAACAAAAGTATATAGGGGAATAATAGCTTGAAAAAGAAGCCCATGACACATCCTTATAACTAATACAGCCCTGGTGAGGAAGAGAAGCTGTTTAAAGTGTTGGGTAAAAAAAAAAAAAAAAGAAAGAAATTAATAAATTAAAAAAAGATCCTTTTACCTATCATTTGAGTTTCTAAAGATGTAATGACTCAAATTACACAGGCTCTATGTACTAGGCATCAGATACCACCCTTGTGGTGCAGGCTTACTCAAAATCAAGTGGTCATGTGGCCATTCTGTTGTAACCTCTCTGCCCCATCTGAAAATGCAGAGATAACCACACCAAACTATTTTTTGGGGTGATTCGCAGACCCTAGTCTTGTGAGAGCAAGCAAGGCACTGCACTGCAGCAGAAAACAGAAAATACAGGCAGCTGTGTCTGCTGCCTTTTTGATGTGAACCATGTCTGTCTGGGCATTAGCATACAGGGTACATAGTGAAAAGATTTCCGTAGGAGATTAACTAAATTGGTCATTGCAATTAGAGAGAAAACTCACAAAACATAATATACAATTCACTAGCGTAGGCTGGATTTGGACATAATGCATGCCATTCCTTCCTCCAATGGCGCTGCAGTAATCATCCTCTAATTATAATAAACATAAATGCCTCTCTTCAATCTCAGCATGTGGGCACTAGCATGAGCAATGATCTGCTAATCTCCAGTTGTCCATTTTTATGTATCTCCTCAGTGTCGATGGCATGGCACCTTACAGGTGATGGTGATTTACATTGCAGGAGAGAAGCTTGCTATCTGCATTGCCACAATTGGTAAATGTGCATGTGGACCCCATCATTGTTTTACCAAGGTAAAAACTCAGTAACTCCCAGTAAGGTTAATAGGAGAGGACTTACCGCATCAGAGACGTGCAGCCAGTCTGCCAGATATTGATGCCTGTTGCCGCGGCTCCACACAATCACTGTCTTCTGACACTGACAGTCAGGACTCAGAGTCTCAGAGCAAATGTGCGCGCCAAACAGCCGCCAGCCAATGGGAAGATCTTTCGGCTGCTGCTGAGCTGCTGCACCAATCAATGCGATCTATTATTTGGTGGACTGCGGCAACAGGCTGACTGTGACTCTGTAATCCATTCCATATGAGTGTAATCCATATTATGAGTAGCAGGCTGCGGCAGATGGAAAAAAATAAAATAAAAAATAAACAAAAAAAAGTTTGTGCTCAAGGCAGCTGGGGCCCCTCTGAGGTCGGGGGCCCGGTCGCAGCCGCGACTTCTGCACCACCGGTAGTACTTCAACTTGTCTTGTTGTACTTGTTATCATAACAAGTACAACAAGACAAGTTGAAGTAGTCTTCTACGCTCCGGTTGCATCATGCCAGCCCCAGTCAGATTCAGACGAGTTCTGAATCTGATTGGCTGTCAGACTAGTAGTGAGAGGCGGCCAGGACGGAGGCTAGCCTCCTGTGGAAGCGTATGGGGCGCATTGGAGAGCACTGCATTAGCACCTTTTCTCCTCTGGTGGCAGTCTCTCAGCGTCCCATACACTTCCACAGTAGTCAATGCATTCATATTGCGCAATGCAAGGACAGCCGGCTGTCCTTGTCTTGCGCAATATGAATGTATTGATGTATAAACAAACAGTGAGTCGGTTTTAATAAAATTTACACACAGAATCATGATTTTGGTGGAGGGGTGGGGGGGGTAGGGGGGGTCACCTTATTTTATTAAAAAAAAAATATGAAAAAAAAAAAATAATAATTTTTTTATTTTTTAATTTTAAATAAATGCTGCCTGTAATTACATAGATTGGCCAGGGGAGGCGCTGCCTCACCTGCCTCCTGTGACTGCACGTCACTGATATTTACATATGCTGTGGTGTAGCATCCCCCAACCTCCCTGATCCCCCCCAAAACAGCTCTCTAACCCTCCCCATCTGCCTTATTGGCGGCCATCTTGGGTACTGGCAGCTGTCTGCTATTATTTCACAGTCAAAAAAGTGTTTTGTTTTTTTAAATGTACACTACTGTTACACCAGATATGAGTGGTGGCACTGGGCAAGTGGGTACAGTATACGCTGTGAGCCTGACACACACGCTGGCAGGCAGGCAACTGCAATTAGATTACACAGGAAAAAAAAAAAAAAAAGCAGACATGTTCTAGCCCTAAAAAGGGCTTTTTGGGGTGCTGTCCTTACAGCAGAGATCAGATGAGTCCTTCAGGACTGTAGTGGACACTGAATACACTAGCCTAGCTATCGATTTCCCTATTAAATCAGCAGCAGCTACACTGTCCCTCCTCTCACTAAGAATGCAGCTTCCAAATAAATCTAAAATGGATGCTGTCCAGGAGGTGGGAGGGTCTGGGAGGGAGGGTCTGCTGCTGATTGGCTGGAATGTGTCTTCTGACTGTGAGGTACAGGGTCAAAGTTTACTCAATGACGACGAATAGGGGGCGGATAGAACATCGCATATGTTTGCCGTCCGCGGCGAACGCGAACATGCTATGTTCGCCGGGAACTATTCGTGGCGAACTATTCGCAACATCACTAATCATGTTTAATTATTCAAAAGTGGGAACGGAAACAAAGTATCAAAGTATTACATTGAAGAATCCTTAAAGTGGCAACGGATATATTTATAATCAGCTCTGGGATCCCCAGTTCCTAAAAGGAACTTTTCATATTGGGACTTGAAATAATAACTGTTTTTTGTATGGTATATTAATCCTCAATTACATATATAGATATAGGATAAGTGTTATTTTATTGCCTTAATTTAGAATAATGTTTGGCAATAAGTAAGTTATAAGTATAAATTTGTTTGGTAAATTATCTTTTTAGTAAGGAAGTGATCTGTTAATCTATAGTCTAATCCTGATCTCTAAGGTTGTGAAATATTTGATTAGCAGGAATTGTTCTAGTGCTGGACAAGATTGGCTTTTTCTTATTTCTTGTTTTTCCTACCTAATCTAACTCTTCTATATTTTCCTAAACTTTCAAAATAAGTTTTATATATATATATATACATATATATATTTATATATATATATATATATACGGTATATATAAAACACGGAAGGGAACTGCACTCTCATACCGGACCGGGTACACATCCCATGACCCTGCAACATGCTCAGCCCTGGGTGCCACTGGCACTCACAGGAAGCTATGCTGTCCCCAGAGCCACAGGCAGTTAGCCCCAGACAGGTCTGGGTGCAAGAATCATAGGGAAAATTACAAAACAAATCAATACAACACACAGAGAAAACCCAGCACTCACTTACAAGCTCTCAGCTAAGATTTAAAAGCAAAAATGGAAAGGTTAGTTACCGCATCTGGCCAAATGGGACAAGCCCAGGTACCTTGTCAAGGTCCTTTCCAATACCTGGGACCCTAAAACAGCCACACAATGCAAGCTTTCATCAATCCAAACAAACTGGGAACAAGGGAAGGGTGCACAGGCATATGTAATCACCCTAGACATATACAAAACACGGAAGGGAACTGTACTCTCATACCGGACCGGGTACACATCCCATGACCCTGCGACATGCTCAGCCCTGGGTGCCACTGGCACTCACAGGAAGCTGTGCTGTCCCCAGAGCCACAGGCAGTTAGCCCCAGACATATATATATATATATATATATATATATATATCCATATACACAGTATATATATACTGTATGTCTAAAAGAAAATTTATGCTTACCTGATAAATTTATTTCTTCTTAGACATGATGAGTCCACGGATCATCTTCATTACTTATGGGATATTCACTTCCTGGTCAGCAGGAAGAGGCAAAGAGCACCACAGCAGAGCTGTTAAATAGCTCCTCCCTTCCCTCCCACTCCAGTCATTCGACCAAAGTTAGGAAGAGAAAGGAAAAGCCAAGGTACAGAGGTGACTGAAGTTTACAATAAAAAACATCCTGTCTTAAAAGGACAGGGCGTCCGCCCCCCGCCCTTATAGTTATTGTTCACTCTTATTTTAGGTGAACAAATAAGCGGTATTAACCCGCCACAGATATCGCTTTGTCATAAGTTGCTCTTAGTTTTCTGTCTATAAAGAAAATGAGGCACTTTGCCTCTTGTTCACGTGTATCTCATAGGAACAACTTGTTATGACTCCTTATAATTTGTCAATCCTCAAATAATAAATACACTTATTTTATAATTAATATATCACTCTATAGGAAGTATAATTTTCTCGGGATGTTTAAATTTTATCATTTTATTATGTATTAACATAGGAAACAAAAAGAAAAAAGAGGCAATGCTTGATTTTATGTATTTGATTTCGTATATGCATACAGTATCTTCTATATTTTTTCTGTTTGATTAGTGAGATACATATATCATACTTGAATTAAGATCCTTTTATTCTCATATTTGTAAAGATTTCAGTATCCAATAGATAAATAATGTCATGTATGCAAAAATTATCACAGTAATGCAAAATGTACATTATGTTTATGTTCTTTCTTTTTCTTGTATTGCCTCAATAAAAATTTTTGATTCAAAAAAAAAAAAAAAAAAAGGACAGGGCGGGCCGTGGACTCATCATGTCTAAGAAGAAATAAATTTATCAGGTAAGCATAAATTTTCTTTTCTTCTTAAAGACACAATGAGTCCACGGATCATCTTCATTACTTATGGGATCCAATACCCAAGCTAGAGTACACGGAAGACATGGGAGGGACAAGACAGGATACCTAAACTGAAGGCACCACTGCATGAAGAACCTTTCTCCCAAAAGCCGCCTCAGCTGAGGCAAAAGTATCAAATTTGTAAAATTTTGTAAAAGTGTGAAGAGAAGACCAAGTTGCAGCCTTGCAAATCTGTTCCACAGAAGCTTCTTTTTTGAATGCCCATGAGGAAGCAACAGCCCTAGTGGAATGAGCCGTAATCCTTTCAGGAGGCTGCTGTCCAGCAGTTTCGTAAGCCAAACGTATAATACTCTTCAGCCAAAAAGAAAGAGAAACAGCCGTAGCTTTCTGTCCCCTACGTTTGCCTGAAAATACCACAAACAAAGAGGAAAACTGGCGAAAGTCTTTAGTGGCCTGTAAATAAAACTTTAAAGCACGAACTACATGAACTAAGAGCCTCTCCTTCTTAGAAGAAGGATTAGGACACAAGGAAGGTACAACAACTTCCTGATTAATGTTCCGTTCAGAAACAACCTTGGGAAGAAATCCAAATTTCGTAAGTAAGACAACCTTTTCCGCATGAAAAATAAGGTAAGGGGGCTCACAATGTAATGCTGAAAGCTCAGACACTCTACGAGCAGAAGAAATCACTACCAAAAATAAAACTTCCAAGATAACAACTTGATATCTAAGGAATGCATAGGTTCAAATGGTACCCCTTGAAGAACCTTGAGAACAAAATTAAGACTCCATGGAGGAGTAACTGGTCTAAACACAGGCCTAATTCTGGTTAAGGACTGACAAAAAGACTGAACATCAGGGACATCAGCTAGACGCTTGTGTAACAGGATAGATAATGCTGAAATTTGACCCTTTAAAGAACTTGTAGATAATCCTTTCTCCAATCCTTACTGGAGAAAAGATAAAATCCTAGGAATCCTAACTCTACTTCAGGAGTAGCCCTTGGATTCACACCAATAAAGGTATTTACACCAAATTTTGTGATAAATCTTTCTAGTGACAGGCTTACAAGCCTGAATCAAAGTGTCTATGACTGAGTCAGAAAAACCTCTCTTGGCTAGAAACAACCGTTCAATCTCCAAGCAGTCAGCTTCAGAGAATCTAGATTTGGATGATGGAAGGGTACCTGAATCAGAAGGTCCTTTCGAAGCGGAAGCCTCCAAGGAGGTAGAGACGACATCTCCACCAGGTCTGCATACCAGATCTTGAGACGTCAGGCCGGTGCTATGAGAATCACTGAAACCCTTTCCTGTTTGATCCGGGCAATCACTCGCGGAAGAAGAGCAAACGGAGGAAACAGATATGTTAGATTGAAGGACCAAGGGGCCGCCAGAGCATCTATCAGCTCCACCTGAGGATCTCTGGATCTCGGCCCGTACCTGGGAAGTTTGGCATTCTACCTGGATGCCATGAGATCCAACTCCGGCTGACCCCATTTGAGGATCAGACTGGAGAACACGTCCGGATAAAGTTCCCACTCTCCGGGATGAAAGGTCTGTCTGCTCAGAAAATCCGCCTCCCAGTTGTCCACCCCTGGGATGTGGATTGCCGACAGACAACAAGAATGGGCCTCCGCCCACTGAATTATTTTGGAAACCTCTGTCATCACCAAGGAACTCCTTGTTCCTCCCTGATGATTGATGTAGGCCACTGACGTTATGTTGTCTGTCTGGAACCTGATAAACTGAACCGAAGCTAGCTGAGGCCAGGTCAGGAGAGCATTATGGGCAAAAGAGACTCTGTCTGAGACCTTATCCCCTGAGCCCTTAGGGAGCCCTAAACTGCTCCCCACCCCTGAAGGCTGGCATCTGTTGTCACAATCTCCCAGGATGGTCTGCGAAAACATGTTCCCTGGGAGAGATGATCTAGAGACAACCACCAAAGAAGAGACTCCCTTGTCTCCTGTGCCAATAGAAGTCGAGGGGACAAGTCCAAATAATCTCCGTTCCATTGTTTGAGCATGTCCAACTGCAGAGCTCTGAGATGAAAGCGAGCAAACAGGACGATGTCCATTGCCGCTACCATCAGACCTATTAACTCCATGCACTGGGCCACAGAAGGACGAGGAGAAGATTGCAGAGCTTGACAAGTATCAATAATCTTTAATTTCCTGACTCCTGTCAGAAAAATCTTCATAGACAGAGAGTATATGATGGTCCCTAGAAAGGTCACTCTTATATGAGGAACTAAAGAGCTTTTTTCTAGATTCACCTTCCACCCGTATGACCTTAGGAAAGCCACTACCAGGTCCGTGTGTGATTTTGCTAGCTGAAAGGACGGTGCCTGAACTAGGATATCGTCCAAATACGGCACCACCGCAATGCCTCTTGAATGAAGCACCGCAAGAAGAGACCCCAGAACCTTTGTGAAGATTCTGGGAGCCGTGGCAAGACCGAAAGGAAGAGCCACAAACTGGAAATGCTTGTCTAGAAAGGCAAACCTTAAGAACAGGTGATGATCCCCATGAATGGGAACATGCAGGTACGCGCCCTTTAAATCTACTGTTGTCATAAACTGACCCTCCTGGATCAAGGGAAGGATGGAACGAATAGTTTCCATCTTGAAGGGCGGTATTCTGAGAAACTTGTTTAGACTCTTGCGGCTAGATTTATAGTTTTGTCGGTAAGGACCCACGTAGCTAACACCGGCTTTTTTCTGGCCGCACCATAAAAATAACTCTGGTATTGAGAGTCCACATAAAGGCTGCGTTAGGCTCCAAAAAAGGAGCGTAGAGCATATTTAACGCAGCTTCAACTCTCGATACCAGAGTTGCTTACGCAAGCGGCCAGCCTCAAAAACGTGCTCGTGCACGATTCCCCCATAGCAAACAATGGGGCTGTTTGAGCTGAAAAAAAACCTAACACCTGCAAAAAAGCCGCGTTCAGCTCCTAACGCAGCCCCATTGTTTGCTATGCGTAAACACTTCCTACGTCTGCACCTAACACCCTAACATGTACCCCGAGTTCTAAACACCCCTAACCTTACACTTATTAACCCCTATTCTGCCGCCCCCGCTATCGCTGACCCCTGCATATTTTTTTAACCCCTAATCTGCCGCTCCGTAAACCGCCGCTACTTACATTATCCCTATGTACCCCTAATCTGCTGCCCCTAACACCGCTGACCCCTATGTTATATTTATTAACCCCTAATCTGCCCCCCACAACGTCGCCTCCACCTGCCTACACTTATTAACCCCTAATCTGCCGAGCGGACCTGAGCGCTACTATAAAGTTATTAACCCCTAATCCGCCTCACTAACCCTATAATAAATAGTATTAACCCCTAATCTGCCCTCCCTAACATCGCCGACACCTAACTTCAATTATTAACCCCTAATCTGCCGACCGGAGCTCACCGCTATTCTAATAAATGTATTAACCCCTAAAGCTAAGTCTAACCCTAACACTAACACCCCCCTAAATTAAATATAATTTTAATCTAACGAAATTAATTCTTATTAAATAAATTATTCCTATTTAAAGCTAAATACTTACCTGTAAAATAAATCCTAATATAGCTACAATATAAATTATAATTACATTGTAGCTATTTTAGGATTAATATTTATTTTACAGGCAACTTTGTAATTATTTTAACCAGGTACAATAGCTATTAAATAGTTAAGAACTATTTAATAGTTACCTAGTTAAAATAATTACAAAATTACCTGTAAAATAAATCCTAACCTAAGCTACAATTGAACCTAACACTATACTATCATTAAATAAATTAAATAAAATACCTACAATTACCTACAATTAAACCTAACACTACACTATCAATACATTAATTAAATACAATATCTACAAATAACTACAATGAAATAAACTAACTAAAGTACAAAAAATAAAAAAGAACTAAGTTACAAAAAATAAAAAAATATTTACAAACATAAGAAAAATATTACAACAATTTTAAACTAATTACACCTACTCTAAGCCCCCTAATAAAATAACAAAGCCCCCAAAATAAAAAATGCCCTACCCTATTCTAAATTACTAAAGTTCAAAGCTCTTTTACCTTACCAGCCCTGAACAGGGCCCTTTGCGGGGCATGCCCCAAGAAGTTCAGCTCTTTTGCCTGTAAAAAAACATACAATACCCCCCCCCAACATTACAACCCACCACCCACATACCCCTAATCTAACCCAAACCCCCCTTAAATAAACCTAACACTAAGCCCCTGAAGATCTTCCTACCTTATCTTCACCATACCAGGTTCACCGATCCGTCCTGAAGAGCTCCTCCGATGTCCTGATCCAAGCCCAAGCGGGGGGCTGAAGATGTCCATGATCCGGTAGAAGTCTTCATCCAAGCGGGGCAGAAGAGGTCTTCCATCCGATTGAAGTCTTCATCCAAGCCGGGCAGAAGAGGTCTTCCATCCGATTGAAGTCTTCATCCAGGTGGCATCTTCTATCGACATCCATCTGGAGCGGAGCGGCAGCATCCTGAAGACCTCCAACGCGGAACATCTATCCTGGCCGAAGACTGAACGACGAATGACGGTTCCTTTAAATGACGTCATCCAAGATGGCGTCCCTCGAATTCCGATTGGCTGATAGGATTCTATCAGCCAATCGGAATTAAGGTAGGAATATTCTGATTGGCTGATGGAATCAGCCAATCAGAATCAAGTTCAATCCGATTGGCTGATCAAATCAGCCAATCGGATTGAACTTGATTCTGATTGGCTGATTCCATCAGCCAATCAGAAAATTCCTACCTTAATTCCGATTGGCTGATAGAATCCTATCAGCCAATCGGAATTCGAGGGACGCCATCTTGGATGACGTCATTTAAAGGAACCGTCATTCGTCGTTCTGTCATCGGCCAGGATGGATGTTCCGCGTCGGAGGTCTTCAGGATGCTGCCGCTCCAGATGGATGTCGATAGAAGATGCCGCCTGGATGAAGACTTCAATCGGATGGAAGACCTCTTCTGCCCCGCTTGGATGAAGACTTCAATCGGATGGAAGACCTCTTCTGCCCCGCTTGGATGAAGACTTCTACCGGATCATGGACATCTTCAGCCCCCCGCATGGGCTTGGATCAGGACATCGGAGGAGCTCTTCAGGACGGATCGGTGAACCTGGTATGGTGAAGATAAGGTAGGAAGATCTTCAGGGGCTTAGTGTTAGGTTTATTTAAGGGGGGTTTGGGTTAGATTAGGGGTATGTGGGTGGTGGGTTGTAATGTTGGGGGGGGGTATTGTATGTTTTTTTTACAGGCAAAAGAGCTGAACTTCTTGGGGCATGCCCCGCAAAGGGCCCTGTTCAGGGCTGGTAAGGTAAAAGAGCTTTGAACTTTAGTAATTTAGAATAGGGTAGGGCATTTTTTATTTTGGGGGGCTTTGTTATTTTATTAGGGGGCTTAGAGTAGGTGTAATTAGTTTAAAATTGTAAATATTTTTTTATTTTTTGTAACTTAGTTCTTTTTTATTTTTTGTACTTTAGTTAGTTTATTTCATTGTAGTTATTTGTAGATATTGTATTTAATTAATGTATTGATAGTGTAGTGTTAGGTTTAATTGTAGGTAATTGTAGGTATTTTATTTAATTTATTTAATGATAGTATAGTGTTAGGTTTAATTGTAACTTAGGTTAGGATTTATTTTACAGGTAATTTTGTAATTATTTTAACTAGGTAACTATTAAATAGTTCTTAACTATTTAATAGCTATTGTACCTGGTTAAAATAAATACAAAGTTGCCTGTAAAATAAATATTAATCCTAAAATAGCTACAATGTAATTATAATTTATATTGTAGCTATATTAGGATTTATTTTACAGGTAAGTATTTAGCTTTAAATAGGAATAATTTATTTAATAAGAGTTAATTAATTTCGTTAGATTAAAATTATATTTAACTTAGGGGGGTGTTAGTGTTAGGGTTAGACTTAGCTTTAGGGGTTAATACATTTATTAGAATAGCGGTGAGCTCCGGTCGGCAGATTAGGGGTTAATGTTTGAAGTTAGGTGTCGGCGATGTTAGGGAGGGCAGATTAGGGGTTAATACTATTTATTATAGGGTTAGTGAGGCGGATTAGGGGTTAATAACTTTATTATAATAGCGGTGCGGTCCGCTCGTTAGATTAGGGGTTAATAAGTGTAGGCAGGTGGAGGCGACGTTGAGGGCGGCAGATTAGGGGTTAATAAATATAATATAGGGGTCGGCGGTGTTAGGGGCAGCAGATTAGGGGTACATAGCTATAATTTAGGTGGCGGCGCTTTGCGGTCGGCAGATTAGGGGTTAATTATTGTAGGTAGCTGGCGGCGACGTTGTGGGGGGCAGGTTAGGGGTTAATAAATATAATACAGGGGTCGGCGGTGTTAGGGGCAGCAGATTAGGGGTACATAAGTATAACGTAGGTGGCGGTCGGCAGATTAGGGGTTAAAAAAATTTAATCAAGTGGCGGCGATGTGGGGGGACCTCAGTTTAGGGGTGTATAGGTAGTTTATGGGTGTTAGTGTACTTTAGAGCACAGTAGTTAAGAGCTTTATAAACCGGCGTTAGCCCAGAAAGCTCTTAACTACTGACTTTTTTCTGCGGCTGGAGTTTTGTCGTTAGATTTCTAACGCTCACTTCAGACACGACTCTAAATACCGGAGTTAGAAAGATCCCATTGAAAAGATAGGATACGCAATTGACGTAAGGGGATCTGCGGTATGGAAAAGTCGCAGCTGAAAAGTGAGCGTTAGACCCTTTTTTGAGTGACTCCAAATACCGGAGTTAGCCTAAAACCAGCGTTAGGAGCCTCTAACGCTGGTTTTCACGGCTAACGCCAAACTCCAAATCTAGGCCTTGAGGTCTAGAATTGGTCTGAAGGTTCCTTCCTTCTTGGGAACCACAAACAGATTGGAATAGAATCCCATACCTAGCTAAGAGGTCTTCTACACAATGTAAGAACTACTCTCTTTTTGTCTGGTCTGCAGATAACCTTGAAATTAGAAACCTGCCCCTGGGAGGACAAATTTTGAACTCCAGCTTGTATCCCTGAGACACTATTTCTATAGCCCAGGGATCCTGAACCTCCCGAACCCAGGCTTGAGTGAAAAAAGAAAGTCTGCCCCCTATCAGATCCATTTGTCCCGGATCGGGGGCAAAACCTTCATGCTGTCTTGGAGTCATTGGCCACCTTCTTGGATTGCTTACACTTATTCCAAGATTGGGCGGGTCTCCTATTAGATTTAGCTTGTTCCTGCTTAGTTGAGAGAGAAGAGGAAGAGAATCCCTTGAAGTTGTGAAAGGAACAAAAATTAGTCTGTCTTCCTTTCTGCCTAATCTTTTTGTCCTGAGGGAGGAGGTGACCCTCACCTCCCGTAATGTCAGAAATAATCTCTTTCAGCTCAGGACCAAACAGGGTCTTCCCCTTGTAAGGGACAGCTAGAAGTTTTGACTTAGATGAAACGTCCACAGACCAAGGTTTCAGCCATAAGGCCCTGCAAGCCAAGATAGAGAAGCTTGAAATTTTGGCCCCCAACTTAATAACTTGAAGGGTGGCGTCCAAGATAAAGGCATTAGCTAGCTTAAGAGCCTTTATCCTGTCCTGGATCTTATCCAAGGGAGTTTCTCGCCTGAGGGCATCAGCCAGAGCATCAAACCAGTAGGCTGCCGCACTCGTGACGGCAGTTATACAGACCGCCAGTTGCCACTGCATACCCTGGTGAACATAAATTTTCTTGAGTAGACCCTCTAATTTTTTGTCCATCAGATCTATAAAAGCACAGCTATCCTCTATAGGGATAGTAGTTCTCTTAGCCAAGGTTGAAACAGCTCCTTCTACCTTAGGAACAGTTTGCCAAACCTCTTTAACTGAGTCAGCTATAGGAAACATCTTCTTGAAAATAGGAGAAGGAGAGAAAGGAATACCAGGTCTTTCCCATTCTCTATTAATAATTTTAGAGGCCTTCTTAGGAACTGGAAAAACATCTGTAAAGGAAGGTACCTCATATCTGTTTTTGCTAGACTTTGGGGGGAGAACCATCACTGTGGAGTCACTATCATCTAGGGTAATTAAAACCTCTCTAAGTTAGAGACGAAGATGACTTCTGAGTCGGTCAAAGGTAACACCTCCTCCGAATCTGAGATTTCTCATTCAGATGCCAGAGCAGGAACCTCTTCCTCAGATCTGTGAGAAGAGACTTCTGAGATAGCTACCACAGCATCAGAAACCTTGCTAACTGCAGAAATGAACTTTCTCTTGCGATGGCCCTGCAACATTGGAAAGGCAGACAAAGCATCAGAGATAGTAGTAGACATAAGAGAAGCTATGTCCTGTAGTGAAATTCCAGAAGGAACTACAGTAGACGTGCAGGGCATTGCTGGTGAGGGCAATAATTTTTGGGACACTTGGGGAGAAAGTTGCTGCAGAAATTGACCCTCATCAGAGGACTCTTGGACAACATCTGTCTGAGAGGAGATTGGCTCAGCAAAAATGTTATCCCTAAAATTCACAGTCCTTTCAATACATGTAGGACAGAAAGGTGGTTCCACATTTGCATCAAGACATAAAGCACATGTAACAGCTTGCACCTCATCTTGGTCCATTTTTTCACATAAAATATTAGTATTGAGCAGAAAAAATACTGGGAATAACAATAAAATAATATTATCAAAAAATGTTACTTTCTCTTTAAATGTAAACGTTTTTTCTTTCTCCTGACAAACTGCTAATTTTGCTGTAGTTACAAAACGGTTAGAAAATTTAAGCAATAATTAAACCTCTGCACCACAGCAACCTGCTGAGGTGCTCCTACCTTAACCAATGCTACCGGATCCCTTGTAGAAACGATCCGTTACTGCAACCTGCCAGAAAAACCGAACTAGGATCGCATGTGTGCTAAAAGAGCATGAAAAATGTTCTACATGCTGCTCTAGCCCAGATAAACCCCAGTACAGCACATCTGAAGACCTGCAACTGCTTGGAAATAGTGCTACAAGCAAAATTATGTCCCACCAGTTCCCATAGCTCTAAAGCAACCAGAGCTCTACTGTAGAGACTGATATGGACTAGGCTACACCCCAGAACAATGTAGCACTCTCTAGCACTACTCATAAAACAAAAAACTCTTGATTTAAGAATCTAAACTAACACCTCACTTTACCTGCTTCCTATCACTAACGTATGCAAAGAGAATGACTGGAGTGGGATAGAAGGGAGGAGCTATTTAACAGCTCTGCTGTGGTGCTCTTTGCCTCTTCCTGCTGACCAGGAAGTGAATATCCCATAAGTAATGAAGATGATCCATGGACTCATCGTGTCTTTAAGAAGAAATAATAATTATATAATAATATTTAAAAATTTGTTTTACTGTCTATTTACTGTAAATATTTCACATTCCAATGTTCTATATAAAGGAGAAAATGTTCTTTGTATTTTAAAATTTATATTCCAATATATATCTATATAACATAATTTATGTAAGGAGGGTGTACTAATATATCTTATCATGAATATTCAAAATGATATGGCCAATTACCATTAAAAACGATTACAGGAATTAAATTCACTTTTTAATATCCCAACTAGAGAAAACATAAAGAGGAAGAACTTAAAGGCACAGTCTAGTCAAAACTAAACTTTCAGTATTCAGATAGGGCATGCAATTTTAAACAACTTTCCAATTGACTTTTATCATCAAATTTGCTTTGTTCCCTTGGTGGTATTTTTGAAAAGCTAAACCTAGGTTGGCTCAAACTGATTTCTAAACCGCTGAAAATCACCTCTTAGCTCAGAGCATTTTGAAAGTTTTTCACAGTTAGACAGTACTAGTTAATGTGTGTCATATAGATAACATTGTGATCACTCCCGTGGAGTTATTTAGGAGTCTGCACTTTTTGGCTAAACTGCATGTCTGTCAAAAGCACTGAGATAAGGGGGCAGTCTGCAGAGGTTTAGATACAAGGTAATCACAGAGGTAAAACATATATTAATATAACCATGAGGCTGTGCAAAACCGTGGAATGGGTAATAAATGGGTAATAAAGATGTTATCTATCTTTTTAAACAATAACAATTCTGGTGTAGACTGTCCCTTTAATAATGTACTGTGCAAATTACATCAGACCTTATACAAACAGTCTAAAAAATGGTGGAACTGGCATTTCTTTGAAAAAACATAATTTATGTAAGAACTTACCTGATAAATTCATTTCTTTCATATTGGCAAGAGTCCATGAGCTAGTGACGTATGGGATATACAATCCTACCAGGAGGGGCAAAGTTTTCCAAACCTAAAAATGCCTATAAATACACCCCTCACCACACCCACAATTCAGTTTAATGAATAGCCAAGCAGTGGGGTGAAAAAGAAAGGAGTAGAAAGCATCAACAAAAGAAATTTGGAAATAATTGTGCTTTATACAAAAAATCATAACCACCATAAAAAGGGTGGGTCTCATGGACTCTTGCCAATATGAAAGAAATGAATTTATCAGGTAAGTTCTTACATAAATTATGTTTTCTTTCATGTAATTGGCAAAAGTCCATGAGCTAGTGACGTATGGGATAGCAATACCCAAGATGTGGAACTCCACGCAAGAGACACTAGAGAGGGAGGGATAAAAATAAAAACATTTTCCGCTGAAAAAATTAATCAGCAACCCAAAAAAATAAGTTTATTCTCATAAATGAAAGAAAACAAATTAAATCAAAAGCAGAAGAATCAAACTGAAACAGCTGCCTGAAGAACTTTTCTACCAAAAACTGCTTCTGAAGAAACAAATACATCAAAATGGTAGAATTTAGTAAATGTATGCAAAGAGGACCAAGTTGCTGCTTTGCAAATCTGATCAACTGAAGCTTAATTCTTAAAAGCCCACGAAGTGGAGACTGATCTAGTAGAATGAGCTGTAATTCTCTGAGACAGGGCCTGACCCGACTCCAAATAAGCTTGAAGATTCAAACGTTTTAACCAAGAAGCCAAGGAAATTACAGAAGCCTTCTGACCTTTCCTAGGACCAGAAAATAATTTTTAGTAGCTTCCCCATAATATTTCAAAGCTCTTACCACATCCAAAGAATGTAAAGATCTTTCCAAAGAATTCTTAGGATTAGGATACAAGGAAGGGACAACAATTTCTCTACTAATGTTATTAGAATTCACAACCTTAGGTAAAAGTTGAAATGAAGTCCGCAAAACTGCCTTATCCTGATGAAAAATCAGAAAAGGAGACTCACAAGAAAGAGCAGATAATTCAGAAACTCTTGAACAGAAAAAGGATGGCAGGCTCTCAAATCCAAATAATAAAAAATCAAAATTTATTAGACAACTTTAAAAAGTACACAGACATGGCAGTAAAAGCTAGAGCAAAGGATCTTACATGCTTCGCGCCCCCTACAGGCACTTATTCATAGATCCAGAAACTCTTCTAGCAGAAGAGATAGCCAAAAGGAACAACACTTTCCAAGAAAGTAGTTTAATGTCCAAAGAATGCATAGGCTCAAATGAAGGAGCCTGTAAAGCCTTCAAAACCAAATTAAGACTCCAAGGAAGAGAAATTGATTTAATGACAGGCTTAATACGAACTAAAGCCTGTACAAAACAGTGAATATCAGGAAGTATAGCAATCTTTCTGTGAAATAAAACAGAAAGATCCGAGATTTGTCCTTTCAAGGAACTTGCAGACAAACCCTTATCCAAACGACCCTGAAGAAACTGTAAAATTATAGGAATTCTAAAATAATGCCAAGAGAATTTATGAGAAGAACACTGTGGCAAACCTAGCCACTTCTGGACTATAACGTAAGAAAGGTTGTCTATAGGCTGTATATTGTGCTATGTAGATGTGACAGACCCTTCTGTCAGCACTGAAAGAGTTAACGGTGTTCAGTTTTAGCCTCAGCTATTGTGCACTGTCATTAATGTTATTGATACAGTCCATTGTTTAATCAACCTCAGAGAGCAGACCTAGATGATAAGGAAAGCCAAGTGTGTGTCTGTGTTTAAATTGTTATCAGCTTGAGCAAGGTATTCTATTGTATCATGTAAAAGGGCGTGTTCCCTCCATCTAATGTACAACATTCTTTCAACCCCCCTTCTGGGGGGGGTCAGACCTGCATAAATACTGGGCATATGAGCCTTAATAAAATACATTCTGTTTTTAAACCTGAAAACTGGCTGGGTTGTGAATTGCTGATTCCCTATGCAGGACATTGTTCCCTGGTGTTAACCCTTGGTATCCGGTTGGTACCGTAACAATTGGTGGCAAGCGACGGAATGAACCTTATCGCCCAGAAGAGCAACTACACAAGCCAGTAACCTCAGGAAGAGGGGGATTACTACAATACTGACTAAGATGGAAGGAGTACCAGGGACCGAAGTGAATGGAGATGGATTATTCTAAGCTAAAGAGACAAACGTAAAAGGAACTGCTAGAAGCCAGGGGAAAGATAGGCAGCAGCAAACCCAAGGCTATATTAATTGCTGAGCTGATGGAGGGAGACAGAGCTCGCAGCGCTACGCCTCCAGCAGCCATGGAGGAGACCCTATACCAGAGGGAAATGAGGACCAGGCTGGAATTTTTACCCCAACCTGTACCACGGGATATGCTATCCGTGGTAATGGCAGATGTGCAGGAGTACGTGATGGCACACAGTCCGCGGAATGCATCCTCCCGAGCAGAATCCATTTTGGACGCACTCAGCAACCCAGTAAGACCCAAAATCCCATACCATGCATTTAAAATGTTTTGTGAGGAGAAGGATGAGATTGATGGGTATTTACAGGATTTTGAGAGACTGTGCGAGTTACATGATTTGGAGCAGTCCGTATGGGTGCCGGTGCTAGCAGGCAAGCTAGCCGGTAGGGCAGCGGAAGCGTATCGCGCTGTACCCAGGGAGGACAGCAAGGATTACGCTAAAGTGAAGAGAGCGATCTTGGAAAGATATGCCATTACCTCAGAGGCATACCGGCGCAAGTTTAGAGGCCTGCGCAAGCCAGAAAGAGATTCCCATGCAGAGTGGGCCCACAAGCTGGATCAAGCATCTCAGGGGTGGATACAGGCCAGCCAAGCTACCACCATGGAAGAATTGCGACAACTGATGCTGTTGGAGCAATTCTTTAACGGCTTGTCCCCAGAAGCCCAAGAATGGGTGAGAGATCGAAAACCCCTCACCTTAACCGAAGCAGCCAGATTAGCAGACCAGCATTTTGATGCCAGGAGGCACCATGGACTACAGCCTAACAACGGACGGGCTAATATACAATGCCACACCTGCAAGCAGTGGGGACATATGGCACGTGAGTGCACCCAAAATCGGAGCAGACAAGCTTGGAACCAGGTCAGACAGAACCTGGCCCCAAGGGCGGCTGCTCACCATTACCAAACGGAGCCAGCCGCTCATGAGGTGTTGAGCACCCAAGCCGAGGAACCCCTGGGAATTCTGCATGAGGTGATGTCGGTCCAGGGACTTCGGGATTCGGGAGCTACTTTAACCCTGATAGCTCCCCATTTGGTGCCGGATACAGCACCCACTGGCGGATCCGTGGCAGTACGAGGGGCAGGGGGAGCAGTATACCGATTGCCCACTGCTAGAGTGGAGTACAGACCCCCAGTCACCCCAGCAGCTGCCAGTTACCAACCCCCGGCGCACCGCTATACCACACGGCCTCCGGCCACGAACTACCCTCAGAGAGCCCGGTTCAATTCGCGGGGCTACTCACAACCTATTCGGTGCTTTGGATGTAAGCAACTAGGGCACAAAAGACCAGAGTGTCCCCTAAACGCAGCGAATCAAGCACAGTCCTGGAGAAGACCCGCTGGCGGAATCCCACATAATCCTCAGCCTGTGGCCCGCTACGTAGAGGCGCCAGAATGCTGGGGCAGCCTACATGAAGCAGACCCCGTGCAAGCTGCCCACCGGAATAACCGGCAACGGGTTAAAGTGAATGGGAAGGAGGTCAGTTGTCTACGGGATACTGGTGCTACCATGACCTTGCTTCAAGAGAACTTGGTGCCTGAGAAACAGCACACTGGAGACACTGTGGCTGTGAGGGTAGCAGGGGGCACTGTGTTCCGCCTACCTGTTGCCAGGGTACATTTGGATTGGGGAGTGGGCGCTAGACTTGTGAATGTGGGGGTCAAGAAGGACTTACCTGCTGATGTTCTCCTTGGAAATGACTTGGCACCCCTTGTTTCTGCCTATGCTCCCATGGATCCCGCTGATGTTAACCCTGTGACTACCCAAGCCCAGTCCCTCCGGGAAGAGACGCTTCCATGTTTGGGGTGGGGGCAGTACTGAGCCAAGTTGGAGCAGATGGCGGAGAACACCCCGTAGCTTACTTGAGCCGAAAGTTGTTGCCCCGGACATCCCCAAGCCGATCCGTTGGGATCAGACTGTGTATGCCGGCTTGGTTCTGGGGGAGCATTGTGGCAAACCTAGCCACTTCTGGGCTATAACGTAAGAAAGGTTGTCTATAGGCTGTATATTGTGCTATGTAGATGTGACAGACCCTTCTGTCAGCACTGAAAGAGTTAACTGTGTTCAGTTTTAGCCTCAGCTATTGTGCACTGTCATTAATGTTATTGATACAGTCCATTGTTTAATCAACCTCAGAGAGCAGACCTAGATGATAAGGAAAGCCAAGTGTGTGTCTGTGTTTAAATTGTTATCAGCTTGAGCAAGGTATTCTATTGTATCATGTAAAAGGGCGTGTTCCCTCCATCTAATGTACAACATTCTTTCAACCCCCCTTCTGGGGGGGGTCAGACCTGCATAAATACTGGGCATATGAGCCTTAATAAAATACATTCTGTTTTTAAACCTGAAAACTGGCTGGGTTGTGAATTGCTGATTCCCTATGCAGGACATTGTTCCCTGGTGTTAACCCTTGGTATCCGGTTGGTACCGTAACAAACACCATGAAATGTAAGTCTTCCAAACTCTATAATAAATCTTTCTAGAGACAGATTTACGAGCTTGTAACATAGTATTAATCACTGAGTCAGAGAAACCTCTATGACTTAGTACTAAGCGTTCAATTTCCATACCTTCAAATTTAATGATTTGAGATCCTGATGGAAAAATGGACCTTGAGACAGTAGGTCCGGTCTTAACGGAAGTGGCCAAGGCTGGCAACTGGACATCCAAACCAGATCTGCATACAAAACCTGTGTGGACATGCTGGTGCCACCAGCAACACAAACAATTGGTCCATGATGATTTTGGAAATCACTCTTGGAAGAAGAACTAGAGGCGGGAAAATATAAGCAGGTTGATAACACCAAGGAAGTGTCAGCGCATCCACTACTTCCGCCTGAACATCCCTGGACCTGGATAGGTATCTTGGAAGTTTCTTGTTTAGATGAGAGGCCATGAGATCTATCTCTGGAAGACCCCACATCTGAACAATCTGAGAAAACACATCTGAATGGAGAGACCACTCCCCTGGATGTAAAGTCTGGCGGCTGAGATAATCCACCTCCCAATTGTCTACACCTGGGATATGCACTGCAGAGATTAGACAGGTGCCGTATTCTGCCCAAGTAAGTATCCGAGATACATCTTTCATAGCTTGGTGACTGTGAGTCCCACCCTCATGATTGACATATGCCACTGTTGTGATATTGTTTGTCTGAAAACAAATGAACGGTTCTCTCTTTAACATAGGCCAAAACTGAAGAGCTCTGAGAATTGCACGGAGTTCTAAAAACATAATTTATGTAAGAACTTACCTGATAAATTCATTTCTTTCATATTAGCAAGAGTCCATGAGCTAGTGACGTATGGGATATACATTCCTACCAGGAGGGGCAAAGTTTCCCAAACCTTAAAATGCCTATAAATACACCCCTCACCACACCCACAATTCAGTTTAATGCAGTGACGTGCAGTGAGCTCTGAGGCTAGTGAGGCAGTGGCTATGATAAGCCTGAGAAGCACATATATGAACCTAATAGAGGTAACTTAAATTTACTATTAAATTAGCCGGTTACACAATGACGATTAGAATAGTATCTAATATCTTGTATTTAAGCCTCTGCAGACAGTCCCCTTATCTCAGGGCTATTTATTTATTATCTATTGACTTGCATTTTAGCCAGTTACTGCTGTCTCCTGAACAACTCCATGGGAGAGATCACAATGTTATCTATATGACACACATAAATTAGCAGTCTCTTGTGAAAAAGCTAATAAAAAAGCATGTGATAAGAGGCAATCTGTAGTGGCTTAAGCAGTCAGAAATTTAGAAATTAAACGGTTATAAAGTATATTAATATAACAATGTTAGTTGTGCAAAGCTGGGGAATGGGTAATAAAGGCGTTATCTATCTTTTAAATAATAGCGATTTTGGTGTAGACTGAATTCTGACCCAGGCAGGATGAAATACTTGCAAGCACACAAACAAGGCTTCCAAACAATCTGACCACATGTTAAAACCAGAAACTCCCTAATACAACTAATGCATAAAAAATGCAGGGGATGACTGGCAATTTTGGAACCAGGGGGCAAGTACAATTCAGTGGCCCAAGTACTAAAACCCTGCCCACTATGAAATTCTATATCCAATAGTTAAAATACAAGGGAAGCAAAGCACCTAAGAAATGATAGAAAAAAGGCTATAAAAACTGAATTTTAATGAAAAAAAAACACATATATATTTATTTTTACTAACATCAATGTATAGCCCTAGCATACTGCTGACATCATGTACATTTCCAGAAAACTGCTGACATCCATGTACAGTACTAACATACTACTGACATCCTTGTACACCCCCTTACAAAACCATTAATCAGGGCCCCCACACATACATAGAAACACACTCACAAACATAGATTCACATACACACAGAAACACACTAGGACATACAGAGGCACTAACACACACAGTGACACACACAGAAACAGACACATACAGAATCACACACAGAAATATACACTCAGATATACAAGAAGACTCACACAGACAGACACACACAGGCACGCAAGCACCATCAGATACCATATACACATAAGAACCAACATACACAAAACCAGGCACCACATGAACACACAAACAGGCACCCAAAAAGCACAGACAAGAAGCCACATACATCATCACTCACACATACACAAGCACCCACAGGAATACACACTAAGAGACTAGCTAATCCACATAAATATACAGACAAGCACACACACACTCAGATACACACACATACACACTTCTACGTGACTTTTACATGAGTTAAATACATAATAGTTGAATAAAATGTTTTATTAATATTATATGCCAGTTGTACTTGATAAGATAGAGTGGCCCCTGCTCCTACTAACTGTGTGCCAGTAATACACTACATTTGATTAAGATTAAGGGCCTTTTATAACCACTTATTACAGTTTTCTGCCACATGACTCCCTTCTATTGTTTATGCCACTCATCATATACCATATTAAATCTGCCAATCAGTTCCCCTACTCACATGAATGCCAGCTAAATGCCACAATATACCAGGCAAGGTGCAAGACTCCCTGCCCCCATACATTTCCTGAGAGATTTCACAGCTCACTTGTGGATTTAATATGAAAACCACTAATAATAATATATAATCTAAAATAATTTTTTAATACTAAAAATATAAAAACTATGCTTTTTAATAAATGACAGACAGATCATCATATTACAGAATGACAATAAAAAGTGAGGTGTTATAAACAGTAAAACCCCAAAAGCATGGGAAACTACAGTAAAAAAAAGTGTATTTATTGAAGGGAAACAACTGTAGGTTGACAGAGTGAAGTGCTGACCTTAAATCAATCAGTCTATCTAATCCACATCATACATAGAAACAAAATCAGCACAGTTTTGTTCTCTTTAACTTCTGAGTAAATTAGTTATGTGCTCTGAAAATAGTGTCTGGACCCAGTAGATCTCACCTTATATCTTGGGTGACAGGACATAGGAGTGTACTCAGCACTGACTGTTTTACAGGAGGGAAAGTACATTGTTTATTATACAGACCAGGAGAGGTTCCTGCATAAAGGCACTAGCATTTCCTTTTTTGCACAAGGGCACCACCCAGTGACAACACAATACTTACTGAGAGCTGTAGTAATAAAGCATCATTTATTATTACAGACCAGGAGAGGTTCCTACATAAAAAAGGCACTAGCATTTCCTTTTTTGCACAAGGGCACCAGCTAGTGACAACACAATACTTACTGAGAGCTGTAGTAATAAAGCATCATTTATTATTACAGACCAGGAGAGGTTCCTACATAAAAAAGGCACTAGCTTTTACTTTTTTGCACAAGGGCACCAGCTAGTGACAACACAATACTTACTGAGAGCTGTAGTAATAAAGCATAATTTATTATACAGACCAGAAGAGGTTCCTGCATAAAAAAGGCACTAGCATTTACTTTTTTGCACAAGGGCACCAGCTAGTGACAACACAATACTTACTGAGAGCTGTAGTAATAAAGCATCATTTATTATACAGACCAGAAGAGGTTCCTGCATAAAAAAGGCACTAGCATTTACTTTTTTGCACAAGGGCACCAGCTAGTGACAAAACAATACTTACTGAGAGCTGTAGTAATAAAGCATCATTTATTATACAGACCAGAAGAGGTTCCTGCATAAAAAAGGCACTAGCATTTACTTTTTTGCAAAAGGGCACCAGCTAGTGACAACACAATACCATAGTTGCCAACAGTCCCTGATTTCCAGGGACAGTCCCTGGATTTTGTTGTATGTCCCTGGATTTTTTTTGTCCCTGGAAATGTCCCTGAAAATCTCTTTTGCACAACATTTGTTGTTTGCATATATATATATATATATATATATATATATATATATATATATATATATATATATATATATATATATATATATATATATATATATATATATATATATATATATATATATATAAATATACACATACACACACATATATACAGATAGATAGATGATAAATAGATATAGTGTATTATTTAAATATAATTAATTCCTAATGGAATATTATTATTATTGAATGGGTTCACATATTATTTGTCTTTCTAATTTTTATGCTGTGTTGTATAAATAACCATATGCCCAGAATGTGTTCCAGAGACTGTGTAGATGTAAGAGCTTGGTGCTGTAATCTGTATAATAAACTATGGATAAATCTAAAGTCTAAATTATACTATTACTTTCAAATGGGTGTGTTTTGATTGCAGAACTGAGTGGGCGGAGCAGTTGAACAGTAGGTCGTCAATACTCCAGTAACCCGCTTGCTTGCTCTGCTGCAAAGTGTCCCTGGAATTTTTTTTTTTAAATGTTGGCAACTATGCAATACTTACTGAGAGCTGTAGTAATAAAGCATCATTTATTATACTAGACCAGAAGAGGTTCCTGCATAAAAAAGGCACTAGCATTTACTTTTTTGCATAAGGGCACCAGCTAGTGACAACACAATACTTACTGAGAGCTGTAGTAATAAAGCATAATTTATTATACAGACCAGAAGAGGTTCCTGCATAAATAAAGGCACTAGCATTTCCTTTTTTGCAACAAGGGCACCAGCTAGTGACAACACAATACTTACTGAGAGCTGTAGTAATAAAGCATCATTTATTATACAGACCAGGAGAGGTTCCTGCATAAAAAAGGCACTAGCTTTTACTTTTTTGCACACGGGCACCAGCTAGTGACAACACAATAGTTACTGAGAGCTGTAGTAATAAAGCATTTATTATACACACACAGAAGAGGTTCCTGCATAAAAAAGGCACTAGCATTTCCTTTTTTGCACAAGGGCACCAGCTAGTGACAACACAATACTTACTGAGAGCTGTAGTAATAAAGCATCATTTATTATACAGACCAGAAGAGGTTCCTGCATAAATAAGGCGCTAGCATTTCCTTTTTTGCACAACAAGGGCACCAGCTAGTGACAACACAATACTTACTGAGAGCTGTAGTAATAAAGCATTTATTATACAGACCAGAAGAGGTTCCTGCATAAATAAGGCACTAGCATTTCCTTTTTTGCACAAGGGCACCAGCTAGTGACAACACAATACTTACTGAGAGCTGTAGTAATAAAGCATTTATTATACAGACCAGGAGAGGTTCCTGCATACAAAAGGCACTAGCTTTTCATTTTTTGCACAAGGGCACCAGCTAGTGACAACATAATACTTACTATGAGCTATAGTAATAAAGCATCATTTATTATACAGACCAGGAGAGGTTCCTGCATACATAAGGCACTAGCATTTCCTTTTTTGCACAAGGGCACCAGCTAGGTGACAACACAATACTTACTGAGAGCTGTAGTAATAAAGCAGGCTCTGCAGTCAATGTTGTTAACTTGTTAAAAAGCAGCAAATTACCAGATCACATTAAAAACAAAATATTCACACACAAAAAAAGTTCAAATAAACTGCCAGCAAAATGTGGGAAGCTATTATCATTACCAGCACTCCTCA
Source organism: Bombina bombina (assembly GCF_027579735.1). Taxonomy (NCBI): domain Eukaryota; kingdom Metazoa; phylum Chordata; class Amphibia; order Anura; family Bombinatoridae; genus Bombina; species Bombina bombina. The sequence goes on from NC_069504.1 coordinate 30,292,098, forward strand.
ATCACAACAGTCAACATTGCTAATAAGTAGAGAGATTACAGTTCACATTAAAATCATTAATATTAACACTATCATTTAACAGAATGAGGAAAGCTATAAACCTTAATCTTTACTGTGCACTTCTTGCACTACTGCAGTCCTTATTCTCCCCTCTTGTTTCTAGTGAAGCCTGTGCTAGAGGGTCCCAGGACTGGATCACAGTAACAGGAAGTCAGTGACATCAGACAGGGCCAGCCCTGCATCCTGCATAACTAATAATGCAAAGAATAGTTTTACTTCTCTGATTGGCTCTCTCCCTAAGAGGCATCATGAGGAATGCCTCCTATTGGTCATTATTTTTGCTTCAGGTAGTTTTAAGTTACCACCAGTTGGTGGCGCTGCTGCTATTGAAGAAATGTAACCATGTTTTGCTATGGAGAGATGCAGCCCTGTATGATGCCTCTCCATAGCATTACATGGGTGGGAAAAAATTGGTGATTTATTTTTATTTTTTTTTTACAATTTTTTTTAAATTAAAATTAATATTTAACTAAACTTTGGCCCCATATGGCAGGGGAAGCAGTGCCTCCCCTGCCTCCTATGACTGCACGTCCCTGGTTTAATGAATAGCCAAGAAGTGGGGTGATAAGAAAAAGAGCGAAAGCATCAAAAAAATAAGGAATTGGGAATAATTGTGCTTTATACAAAAAAATCATAACCACCATAAAAAAAGGGTGGGCCTCATGGATTTTCCGCTGAAAAATGAATCCACTACCCAAATCAAAAAAGTTTTAAATTTTTTTAATGAAAAAAACTGAAATTATAAGCAGAAGAATCAAACTGAGACAGCTGCCTGAAGTACCATTCTACCAAAACTGCTTCTAAGAAGAGAAAACATCAAAATGGTAGAACATAGTAAAAATATGCAAAGAAGACCAGTCCATTGCTTTGCAAATCTGATCAACAGAAGCTTCATTCTTAAAAAGCCCAGGAAGTAGAAACTTACCTAGTAGAATGAGCCATAATCCTCCGAGGCGGGATCCACCCGACTCCAAATAAGCATGATGAATCAAAAGTTTAAGCAAGATGCCAAATAAATGGCAGAAAGCTTTTTGACCTTCCTAAAACCAGAAAGATAAAAAATAGACTAGAAGTCTATCTGAAATGTGAATAGCTTCAACATAGAAAAGTAAGAATCTCACCAAAGAAGTCTTAGGAAAACAATAATTACCTTCCTAATGTTTGTTAGAATTTACAACTTTAGGTAAGAATTGAAATGAGGACAGCAAAAAACCACCTTTTCCTGATGAAAAAAAATCAGAAAAAAGAGATTCACAAGAAAGAACAGATAATTCAAAAGCTGTTCTAGCTGAAGAGATGTCCAAAAAGAACAATACTTTCCATGAAAAGTAATTAATGTCCAGAGCAAAGCATATGCTCAAATAGAAGAGCCTGAAAAAACCTTCAGAACCCAATTAAGACTCCAAGGAGGAGAAATTGGCTTAATGACAGGTTTGATACGAATCAAAACCTGAAAAAAATGATGACTATCAGGAAGTAACACTGCCTTATCCTGATGAAAAATCAGAAAATATATTCACAAAAAAGAGCAGATAGCTCAAAAATTCTTCTAGCAGAAGAAATAACCAAAAGGAACAATACTTTTCCCAAGAAAGTAATTTAATGTTCAGAAATGCATAGTTTCAAACGGAGGAGCCTGTAAAGCCCTCAGCACCAAATTGAGACTCCAAAGAGGAGAGATTGAATTAATGACAGGCTTGATACGGACCAAAGCCTGAACAAAACAATGAACATCAGGATGATTAGCAATCTTTCTGGTGAAAAAAGAACAGAAAGAGTATAGATTTGTCCTAACAAAGGACTGCAGACAAAACCTTATCCAAACCAACGTGAAAAAAATAATAACATTCTATGAATTTTAAAAGAATGCCAAGAAAAGTAGGTCTTCCAGACTCAATAATAAATCTTTCTAGAGACAGATTTACGAGCCTGAAACCAGCGTTCAATCTCCATCCCTTCAAATTTAATGATTTGAGATCCTGATGGAAAAAATGGGCCTTGAGAAAGAAGGTCTGGTTTAAACGGAAGTGTCCCAAGGTTGTCAACTGGCCATCCGAATGAAATCTGCATACCAAAACCTGAGAGGCCATTGCTGGAGCCAACAGCATAACAAATAAATACTCCATAAGAATTTTGGAAACCATTTTGGAAGAAGAACTAGAGGCGGAAAGAAATAGGCAAAAAGATCATTTCCAAAGAAATGTCAATGCATACACTACTTCCGCCTGAGGATCCCCGGACCTGAATAGGCCCCTGGGAAGTTTATATTCAGATGAGATGCCAACAGATCTATTTCTAGAAATGCTCACATCTGAAAAATTGAAAAACATATCTGGGTATGAGAGACCATTCTCCCGGATGTAAAGCTTGATTAACAGAGATAATCCGCTTCCCAAATATCTATACCTGGGAAAAAACACACAGAATTTAGATAGGAGCTGGATTTAGCCTAAGCTAATATACGAGACACTTCTGTCACAGCCTAAGGACTGATAGTCCTACCCTGATGATTGACATACACCATAGTTGTGATATTGTCTGAAAAACAATAAACGTCTCTTCCTCAAAAAGAAACTAACTGAAAAACTCTGAGAAAACGCAGAGTTCTAAAATATCAAATGGTAATCTCGCCTCCTGAGATTTCCAAAGCCCTTGTGCTGACAGAGATCCTCAGACAGCCTCCCAACCGAAAAGACTCACATCTGTAGAGATCATGGTCCAGGTTGAGAACTAAATGATGGTGATCTTAACCACCAAATCAAGAGAGATAAATATTAGGATTTGAAGATTTAAAATGCGAAATCCTAGAATCCCTGCACCATAATAGACTGGAAAGGTTCTGTCTATTGAAAATGAGCAAAGGGAATTGAATCCAATGCTGTGGCCATAAGACCTAAAACTTCTATGCATATATAGCAACTGAAGGAAATAATAGAGACTAAAGGTACCGACAGACGGAACCCAATAAAATTGTCCCTTGTCTGATAGAGACAAAGACAGTGACACAAACTATCTGGAAACCTAAAAAAGGTGACCCTTGTGAGAGGAATCAAGAGCTTTTGAAAAAAAGATCCTCTAACTATGTCCTGAAGAACAAAGTGAATCATATGAGATTCCGCATCCTCAGAAAATAATCTGAATAAATACAGAAAAAATATGCATTTATTGTATCTAATGAAAACAAATAATGCTATCACTGACCAAAAAAAGGCAGAATAGTTTGAATAAAAACTCCAAAACCCAGTTCCTAAAAATGGAACTGGAAGAAATACCCCAGAAGATTCCAGGTCTGAGCAGCGCTAGAACCCCACGGGTGACCAGCCATGCTTCAACAGTACCCAAAATAAATAGGACCGAAACACACTTAAAGAAAGTGTTAGCCTTACTGGAATAAAATCAAAGAAATTTGGACCGAATAGAACCAAATAAATTTCAAAAAAGTCTTAACCTGCCCCTTGCCAGCCAAGCTGGAATACGGCACATACATCGCAATTTAAGGGAGCTGATTTTGGACTGAAAAAAAATTCCAATTAAAAACATGTTACTTGGGAAAGAATTCAGGAATTCATTCCTTAATAAGAACAACCAAACTAGTATAAGCTTAAAGTTTTAGTCTTAGAACTCAATCTTGAAGCCCAGAGTAACAGTTAAGAATTGAATCCAATTATAAAACAAATAATTGATTATCTTAGAACAAAAGAAATATGGATTTTTAGAAATCACAAAATTCTTCTAGCTCAAACAGCTAAAGACATATATTAAACCTCATTTGCGAAAATATTCAATAAAATGAAGACACAAATGAAATTATTAGCATGATAGTCCAGTTAAAGGACCAGACAATACAGTGGACTTGCATAATCAATAAATGCAAAACAACAAGACAAATGCAACAGCACCTAGTCTAGTAAATGTTGTCCCTTTAACAATGCTAAAATAAATCATAATCTGATACTTGATCTTAAAGTAAACAGAAAAACTGAAGCAATTGCAACATCCAAATAAATCACAGGTCCAAGAAAGGTACCTGAAACTAAATAATTTTCCATAAATAAGATACAACCATCTAAAGGAAAATAAATACTATTTTGCTATAGAAACAATAGCATAATTAGTAGGAGTAGAGATAGCCCCAATAAATTGGAGAACCCTCCAAATTGAATTAAACTGCCGGCAAAGAGTATAGTTTAAAACCTTTGAAGAAGGAATAAAAGAAAATTCTCAGCCTATTCCATTCCCTAGTATAAGGAATTGGAAAAAAACCTCTGAAAACACAGAAGAATAAATAAGCAGAAATAGTGTTAGTTAGTCTTGAAAAAGAACTAGTTACCCTAATGTCCAAAATAATCAACACCTTTTCAACAAAGAACAAATGTACTTTAATAAAAAAGTAGATTTGTTAGTGTCAATATCTGATGAAGAAAATTCTGAATGAGAAAAAACATCATCAGAGAAGGATAAATCAGTATGTTATTGGTCATTTGAAACTTCAATAAAAAAGAAGTTTGAAAAAGACCTAAAATTTTTATTAGAAGGCACAAAGTCAGACAAAGCCTTTAAAATAGAATCAGAAAAATATTTCTTAAAAATCTTCTAAATATTTCTTGTACATAAGATGTAAAAAGAATGGCAATATATAAAGCATAAATACTAATGGATTCTGCATGTAAAAGTTTATCATGATAACCTATTACAAACCATAGCTAAAGATAAACATTCATAACATTTAAAATAAATGAACTTAGCTTTGGTAGGACTGAACTCAGTCAAGCGTTTTCCAGAAGTAGCTTCTGATCCAGGGTCAATCTGAGACATCTTGCAATATGTAATAGAAAAAACAACATATAAAGCAAAATCTATCAAATTCCTTAAATGACAGTTTCAGGAATGGGAAAAAATGCCAATGAACAAGCTTCTAGCAACCAGAAGCAAATAAACAATGAGACTTAAATAATGTGGAGACAATAATGACGCCCATATTTTTTAGCGTCAAAAAAGACGCCCACATTATTAGGCGCCTAAATGCTTTTGGCGCCAAGAATGACGCCACATCCGGCGACGCCGACATTTTTGGCGCAAAACGTCAAAAAATAAAAATGACGCAATCACGAACAACTTCCGGCGACAAGTACGACGCCGGAAATGACAAAGAAAATTTTTGCGCCAAAAAAATCCGCGCCAAGAATGACGCAATAAAATGAAGCATTTTCAGCCCCAACGAGCCTAATAGCCCACAGGAAAAAAAGTCAATTTTTAAGGTAAGAAAAAAATTAATTATTCATATGCATTATCCCAAATAATGAAACTGACTGTCTGAAATAAGGAATATTGATCATCCTGAATCAAGGCAAATAAATGTTTAAACACATCTATTTAGAACTTTATATAAAAGTGCCCAACCATAGCTTAGAGTGTCACAAAAAAATAAGACTTACTTACCCCAGGACACTCATCTACATGTAGTAGAAAGCCAAACCAGTACTGAAACGAGAATCAGTAGAGGTAATGGTATATATAAGAGTATATCGTCGATCTGAAAAGGGAGGTAAGAGATGAATCTCTACGACCGATAACAGAGAACCTATGAAATAGATCCCGTAGAAGGAGACCATTGAATTCAAATAGGCAATACTCTCTTCACATCCCTCTGACATTCACTGCACACTGAGAGGAAAACTGGGCTCCAGCCTGCTGCGAATCGCATATCAACGTAGAATCTAGCACAAACTTACTTCACCACCTCCACGGGAGGCAAAGTTTGTAAAAACTGAATTGTGGGTGTGGTGAGGGGTGTATTTATAGGCATTTTAAGGTTTGCGAAACTTTGCCCCTCCTGGTAGGAATGTATATCCCATACGTCACTAGCTCATGGACTCTTGCTAATTACATGAAAGAAATATTTATTGGTAATCTCGCCTCTTGAGATTTCCAAACCCCTTGTGCTGTCAGAGATCCCCAAACAGCTCCCCAACCTGAAAGACTCGCACCTGTTGTGATCACAGTCCAGGTTGGCCAAACAAAAGAAGCCGCTTGAACTAAATGATGGTGATCTATCCACCACGTCAGAGAGTGTCGTACATTGGGATTTAAGGATATTAATTGTGATATCTTTGTATAATCCCTGCACCATTGGTTCAGCATACAAAGCTGTAGAGGTCTCATGTGAAAACGAGCAACGGGGATCGCGTCCGATGCTGCAGTCATGAGACCTAAAACTTCCATGCACATAGCCACTGAAGGGAATGACTGAGACTGAAGGTGCCGGCAGGCTGCAACAAATTTTAAACGTCTCTTGTCTGTTAGAGACAGAGTCATGGACACTGAATCTATCTGGAAGCCTAAAAAGGTGACCCTTGCCTGAGGAATCAAGAAAATTTTTGGTAAATTGATCCTCCCACCATGTTTCCGAAGAAACAACACTAGTTGATTTGTGTGAGATTCTGCAGAACGTAAAGACTGAGCTAGTACCAAGATATCGTCCAAATAAGGAAACACCGCAATACCCTGTTCTCTGATTACAGAGAGTAGGGCACCCAGAACCTTTGAAAAGATTTTTGGAGCTGTTGCTAGGCCAAATGGAAGAGCAACAAATTGGTAATGCTTGTCTAGAAAAGAGAATCTCAGGAACTGATAATGTTCTGGATGAATCGGAATATGAAGGTATGCATCCTGCAAGTCTATTGTAGACATATAATGTCCTCGCTGAACAAAAGGCAGAATAGTCCTTATAGTCACCATCTTGAAAGTTGGTACTCTTACAAAACGATTCAAAATTTTCAGATCCAGAACTGGTCTGAATAAATTTTCCTTCTTTGGGACAATGAATAGATTTGAATAAAACCCCAAAGTTTTTCCTGAAAAGGAACTGGCATGATTACCCCTGAAGACTCCAGGACTGAAACACACTTCAGGAAAGCCTGAGCTTTTACTGGATTTGCTGGGATACGTGAGAGAAAAAAATCTTCTCACAGGAGGTCTTACTCTGAATCCTATTCAATACCCTTGAGAGACAATGCTCTGAATCCATTGATTTTGGACAGAATTTATCCAAATATCCTTGAAAAAACTTAATCTGCCCCCCACCAGCTGAGCTGGAATGAGGGACGCACCTTCATGCGGACTTAGGAGCTGACTTTGGTTTTTTAAAAGGCTTGGATTTATTCCAATTTGAGGAAGGCTTCAAATTGGAAACATATTCCTTGGGGGAAGGATTGAGTTTTTGTTCATTATTTTGACGAAAGGAACGAAAACGGTTAGAATCCTTAGCTTTACCCTTAGGTTTTTTATCCTGAGGCAGAAAAACTCCCTTTCCCCCAGTAACAGTTAAAATAATAGAATCCAACTGAGAACCAAATAAATTATTACCTTGAAAAGAGAGAGATAGTAATAAAGATTTAGATGTCATATCAGCATTCCACGATTTGAGCCACAAAGCTCTTCTAGCTAGTATAGCTAAAGACATGGACCTAACATCAATTTTAATAATATCAAAAATAGCATCAAAAATAAAATGATTAGCATATTGCAGTAAGCAAATAATGCTAGATATGTCAGAATCCAATTCTTGTTGCGCTAAATTCTCCAACCAGAAAGTTGATGCAGCCGCAACATCAGCCAAAGAAATTGCAGGTCTGAGAAGATGACCTGAATAAACATAGGCTTTCCTTAGATAAGATTCAAGCTTCCTATCTAAAGGATCCTTAAAGGAAGTACTATCTTCCATAGGAATAGTGGTACGTTTAGCAAGAGTAGAAATAGCCCCATCAACTTTGGGGATTTTTTCCCAAAACTCTATAGAATTTGCTGGTAAAGGATACAATTTTTTAAACCTTGAAGAAGGAATAAAAGATGTACCTGGCTTATTCCATTCCTTAGAAATCATATCAGAAATAGCCTCAGGAATAGAAGAAACCACTGGAGAAACCACAGGAGGTTTAAAAACAGCATTTAAACGTTTATTAGACTTAACGTCAAGAGGACTGGATACCTCAATATCCAAAGTAATTAACACTTCTTTTAATAAAGAACACATATACTCTATTTTAAATAAATAAGTAGATTTGTCAGTGTCAATGTCTGAGGAAGGATCTTCTGTATCAGATAGAGCCTCATCAGAGGAGGATAAATTATTATGTTGTTGGTCATTTGAAATTTCATCAACTAAATGAGAAGTTTTAAAAGACCTTTTACGTTTATTAGAAGGTGGAAATGTAGACAAGGCCTTCAGGATAGAATCAGAAACAAATTCTTTAAAATTCATAGGTATATCATGTACATTAGAAGTTGAAGGAACTGCAACTGGCAATGTACTATTACTGATGGACACACTATCTGCATGTAAAAGTTTATCATGACAACTATTACAAATGACATTCGGCGAAATAATTTCCACAATCTAATAACAAATGCACTTAGCTTTGGTAGAACCGATGTCAGGCAGCAAAGTTCCAGCAGAAACTTCTGAGGCAGGATCAGATTGAGACATCTTGCAAAATGTAAAAGAAAAAACAACATATAAAGCAAAATTATCAATTTCCTTATATGACAGTTTCAGGAATGGGAAAAAAAATGCAAATAGAATAGCCCTCTGATAGAGAAAAAGGCAAGAGGCAAACATCAATGGGGTATTAAAATAATGAAAAAGTTTGGCGCAAAGTATGACGCACAACGTAACTGAAATTTTTTTTGGTGCCAATAATAACCGGAAATGACACACTCGCGTCACTAATGACGCAACCGTGTGTAAGGCTTTGGCGTCAACTATGACGCCGGAAATGACGAAGTTGCGTCATAGACGTATTTTTCGCGCCAAAAACATTCTCGCGCCAACAATGAAGCAATAAAGTCTAGCCTAATACCGCCCGCAATTTGCAAGAAAGTAGTCAATTGAAAAAAAGACTAAACCCCAGGTAAGAATAAAATTTCTTAAAAATGTTTATTTTCCCCAAATATGAAACTGACAGTCTACAGAAGGAAATACATGAACCTGACTCATGGCAAATATAAGTACAATAGATATATTTAGAACTTTATATAAAAGCATAAAGTGCCAAACCATAGCTGGGGTGTCTTAAATAATAAAAAACATACTTACCCAAAGACACCCATCCACACATAGCAGATAGCCAAACCAGTACTGAAACAGTTATCAGTAGAGGTAATGGTAAATTGAGAGTATATCGTCGATCTGAAAAGGGAGGTAAGGGATGAATCTCTACGACCGATAACAGAGAACCTATGAAATAGACCCCCGTTAGGGAAATCATCGTATTCAATAAGTGATACTCCCTTCACGTCCCTCTGACATTCGCTGTACTCTGAGAGGAATCGGGCTTCAACAATGCTGAGAAGCGGATATCAACGTAGAAATCTTATCACAAACTTACTTCACCACCTCCATAGGGGGCAAAGTTTGTAAAACTGAATTGTGGGTGTGGTGAGGGGTGTATTTATAGGCATTTTGAGGTTTGGAAAGCTTTGCCCCTCCTGGTAGGATTGTATATCCCATACGTCACTAGCTCATGGACTCTTGCCAATTACATAAAAGAAATATGATGAAAGAAATATAATTCCTCGAGGATTAAGAATGAAAACCTTTCCTGCTTCCACCTTAAATAATTATGACTTAGTCAAACAGTGGGAGTCAGCTCTAACAGAGTGTTCCTTAAAATTGATTCAAATATTAAACATGACAAGTTGGAATTAACAAAACTTGATACTGAAATTGAGGAATACCAGACTCTTCTATCTAAATTTGATGATAAACTTGACTACAAAGTGAAGTATGATAGTTATCAAAAATAATTAGATAAATTAGAATTGGAACGTATAAACCACTAAAAAACACAAATTACAGAGAGATATTGAAGACTTCCAGAATAAAAAAATCTATCGCTGGCGTAATAACCCACAATTCAAACGTAGAACTAACAGAATTCTGGTCAAACAACCTGACAGTAGTGCTGAAAGCGAGTCTGATATTTCTGATAATGAGATGGAAATTAGTGCTGACAATGACCCTATTGAAAATGCCAGTATCATCACAGGAACTAGACCTAAAACGTATAGCACAGTACAGTCTGCTACTGCTTCTACTTCTTCCTCTTTTTTATCCGTTACCCCTCACAATATAACCACAACGACCACGCAGACCAATCCAACAACATCACATACTGCCCGGGGGAACAAACGCAAATTTTCAGGTACAACCAGGCAATCCACGAGGAGAAGGGAGTTGAGTCCCTTCTCCAAAATAAGGATTACCAAATGAGGGTAATCAATTTATCCGACCATATTTTGGATCCTGTACATCTAGCAGTATTATCTAAAGGATTATCTTTTTGTCCAGTTAATTCCTTAAATAAATTTTAACTAATTAAGGATATTCATTTATTCTTAAGGAAACTACTATTAAAAAAGATATATTCATAAAATCCTAATACTTTAAATGCGGATGATTTAATTACAGCAGAAATCTTACAGGAATTGGCAGAGGATAATTTAGACCATGATATAAACTTTGTACCCACTAGTCCTAATACCTGGAAATCTAACGAGACCAAAATCAACCTATGCGCCCTCAGTGGAAACATCACCAGAAATACAAGTATTCTGCAAAATGGTCTGCCAAAATATTGAACAGTTACCTGTTCATAAAAAGAGTTATAATTGAACTTTTCAGGAGTCACAAGCATTAAAAGATATTGAGACCTGTCAAGACATTGTCAACAAGCCCTCTGATAAGGGCGGGAATGTGGTTCTATGGCCACAGAAAATGTATATAGATGAAGCTACCAAATAGTTATCCAACCTTACTTGTTACAAAAAAAATAATTTTTAACCCCAAAGCTTATTTGACTCAGTATAACAATCTAGTTAAAAAAGCATGGGAAAAGAATATAATAACCAATACTGAAAAAAGTACCTAATAAGGGAAAATCCCAAAATTTCTACAATGTACTTTCTACCTAAGGTACATAAAGATCAAAACGTTCAACCGGGAAAATCTAACAGAGTATGCGAGTAAATTTGTAGACCTAAGACTCCGAGAATACTTAACTACACTGCCCTCAGATCATACAAAATATAAAATCAACAGACAATATGTGGCTTGTAACAGCAGATGTTGAATCTCTGTATACCAACATAAGACATGAGGATGGGATTGAAGCTATTAAATACTTTCTAGCATCTAATAGTCATGACAATGAGGAACATAATGACTTCATTATCAAATTATTACACTTGTTCCTGACACATAATTTCTTTACTTTTAATGACAGATATTATCTACAAACCCAAGGTACCGCAATGGGTATGGCATGTGCACCAACATATGCTAATTTATTTCTGGGGCACTGGGAATTATTTTGTGTTTTTTCTGAGAAGTTGAAAATGTATATTGACCACATACCATTATGGCTCAGATATATTGATGATATCCTATTCATTTGGGAAGGGACATCTAAAGAACTTAATGATTTCATGCTAAAATTAAATGACAATGACAGAAACATCAAATTAACTTACTCAGCTGATCAAAACAAGATATTCTTCCTTGATCTGACCATTTTTAAGAACCAAGATGGTCTGATAAATACCACTATTTATCGCAAGGAAACTGCTACAAATACACTTCTACACAAATCCAGTGCCCATTCACCGCACACTCTGAAGGCTATTCCATATGGCCAATTTCTTCGCCTTCGGCGCAACTGTTCAAGTACTGAAATCTATACAAAAGAAAGCCAAGCCTTGATGCAGAGATTAATTGCAAGAGGTTACAGTAGAAAATCTGTCAAAAGAGCCAAATATAAAGCTCTAAATATTCAGAGAGCAATTACTTGCTCCTAAGGAAAAAGTGTTAGATGAATCTTATCCAAGATTAATAACAATTTATAATCCCCAGATGTCACAAGTAATTAAAATTATTAATGATCATTGGAGGATTTTAAAGAATGATCCCATCCTAAATTCCACGATCGGTAACAGAATATGTGTAGGGTATAAGAGACCCACTAATCTAAAGGATAGATTAGTATCCAGCCACTTTGTAAGATCTGGTATAAGAAGGGATCAGGATCCAGGGATGTACCCCTGTAGTACATGCTCTGCATGCAGGTATGTTCTGAAAACCAAAATAATAACTGAGAGAACAGGTAACAAATATGAATTAAAATCGCATTTCTCTTGTCGAACCACAGGTGTGATATATGCACTTTTCTGCTCATGTAAAATGACCTATGTTGGGATGACCACACGTGAAGTAAGGGTAAAAATTCTTGAACATGCTGACAACATTAAGAATGCTAATAGAGATGGAGCAAGAGGTAAAAAATTAACTTCTGTAGCAAAACATTTACAACAATATCATAAAAGTAAAACTACAGATCTCAAATATACAGTAATACAGAAAGTATCCTTAGGGATAAGGGGAGGAAAAAGCACTGCTCAAAGTGGAATGCAAATGGATCTACTTGTTAGATTCAGTAAAACCAAAAGGCATGAATGATTTTAATAACTTTTTCGTATATTTATAATTCACTTATCTTGTACACTTTATGATCATGTATTAATTCATGGTAGTTACGTATTCATAACTAGTATATTACACATACATCTTAATTGCATTTATATATATTTTTATTATTCACTGGTTATTTTTTTATTACAAAATCATCATTGGATTATATCCACTTATTTGATATTTTATGCACTTTTTGATGTTTCACCTCATTATTCTCTCATTGTCTCATGATATTTATCACATGCACTAGGTTATGTTATTTTGACACGTGTAAATTTTTGCACTTGCCATTTTTGGTATCCCTAATGTAATGTATGTAAAATCAGTATAGAATCCATTTTTAATCCTTTTCCTTAAAGTGATGGTAAACTCACTTGTGGGTAAATAACAGATTTCTAATCTTTATTATTACATAAATCAAACCGCATTAAAATTAAATTATTTATATATTTACTTTTATTATAATTTACAGTTATTCCCAATCTGTTTTAACACATCTTAGCTCCGCCCCTCTGATTTCTTTGACAAAATCTATGTGATGTTTATTGCGTCCCACCCGCTCTACACGTGAGACCATTTACGCGCTCCCGACATGGATCATATTACTGCATACCAAGTAAACACAGTGGGTCATGAGATTCAATCTTTACTTGGTGCTGTATGAATTAAAACATTGATGAGAACGAGTGAGCGAGCGATCGGTCCCTTAGAAAACGAGCTAATGTAATTAAAAAAGTTATAAATCAGTAAGTCTCTTATTATTTCATATATTTATAAATTAAAAATGTATATTTATAAATTTGATTAATTTTTTTTAATGAATTAGCGCATGCGTTGGGGACATCCTAAAACATTTAATGTGAAAATGGCTTAATGTAGCTTAATGAGTAAAAAAGTGGCCAAATGTTAATCAATTGCTGCATAATTTTGCACAACCCAAGATTTCCACTATCCAAGTCTATCCTAGAAGTTTCATGGATTTTGGAATTCCACAAGGCAAATGAGTGACATTAAGCTTGTTTTTTGGGGAGCTTAATGTGGCTTAACGTACAAAATTGAACTTAGATCTTAACCAATTTCCACCAAACTTACCACAATACATTAATCTATGGATTCAAACATATTCTGAAAATTTCAGGAAATTTGATAAAACATACCAAAAGTTATTCGCATTTAACAATTTTTTTACAATCCTAAAACATTTAATGTGAGCAGCTTAATGTAAAAAGAGCTTAATGTACCAAAATTCACCAAAACTTCAACCAATTGCCTTGAAACTTGGCACAAACTCAGTTTTTCACTTTCCGAACCTATCCTAGAAGTTTCATGGATTTTGTTGTCCCACAAGGCAAATGAGTGACATTAAGCTTGTTTTTTGGGGAGCTTAATGTGGCTTAATGAGTAAAAAAGTGGCCAAATGTTAATCAATTGCTGCATAATTTTGCACAACCCAAGATTTTCACTATCCAAGGCTATCCTAGAAGTTTCATGGATTTTGGTTTTCCACAAGGGAAATGAGTGACATTAAGCTTGTTTTTTGGGGAGCTTAATGTGGCTTAACGTACAAAATTGAACTTAGATGTTAACCAATTTCCACCAAACTTCCAACAATACATTAATCTATCGATTCAAACATATTCTGAAAATGTCAGAACATTTGATAAAACATACCAAAAGTTATTCACATTTAACTATTTTTTTACAATCCTAAAACATTTAATGTGAGCAGCTTAATGTAAAAATAGCTTAATGTACCAAAATTCACCTAAACATCGATCAATTGCCTTGAAACTTGGCACAAACTCAGTTTGTCACTTTCCAAACCTATCCTAGAAGTCTCATGGTATTTGGTTTCCCACAAGGCAAATGAGTGACATTAAGCTTGTTTTTTGGGGAGCTTAATGTGGCTTAACGTACAAAATTGAACTTAGATCTTAACCAATTTCCCCCAAACTTCTCACAATATATTAATCTATCTATTCAAACATATTCTGAATATTTCAGGAAATTTGATAAAACATACCAAAAGTTATTCGCATTTAACAAATTTTTTACAATCCTAAAACATTTAATGTGAGCAGCTTAATGTAAAAAGAGCTTAATGTACCAAAACTTCAATCAATTGCCTTGAAACTTGGCACAAACTCAGTTTTTCACTTTCCAAACCTATCCTAGAAGTTTCATGGATTTTGGTGTCCCACAAGGCAAATGAGTGACATTAAGCTTGCTTTTTGGGGAGCTTAATGTGGCTTAACGTACAAAATTTAACTTAGATGTTAACCAATTTCCCCCAAACGTCCCACAATACATTAATTAATCTATCTATTCAAACATATTCTAAAATTTTCAGGACATTTGATAAAACATACCAAAAGTTATTTACATTTAACAGTTTTTTTACAATCGTAAAACATATGGGGGCTTATTTATCAAAGCGTCAATCTCGGTGCGTTCGCAGGCGTCAATATGCTCGCCAGACATTGCTGCCGCGGATCCACATACAATGGTCTTATTTATAAAAAAACACGTCAAAAACACATGCGTCAAGTATGGTGCGATGAGCATCGGACTGTTGTTAACTAACAGTCATCGATGTTGCAGTTATTCAGGTTTTTCCTGAGAGAAGCGCTCAACCTGAGAACGAACAACAGCATAATAGCTTGTTCTATGGCTTGTTACCACCCAAGAAGCAGCCTCTTTTTGCCCAACATGTGCCTTTCACAGAGAAGAACTTTCCTGAAGCATATCAGTCTGATCCTGACTTCACAGTACAGCCCAGCCCCGAAATACCAGGCAATCCCTCTCTGAACGAGAGATACAGCAAAACCCCAGACGTACGTTTCGGCCTATTGTGGGCCTCGTCAGTGAGGTGCAGACATATCCCTCTAGGCACACTGAGCAACGGGTCCATGTCTGGATTCCTGCATCACACATAGGGAGACTTCCCTAAGTGTCATAATTTGCATATATATATATATATATATGTGTGTGGGTGTGTGCGTTATGTCAGAAATCTTTTGCAAACATATTTACATGTCCCTAAATTCCTTTTTTTGTTCTAAACAATGTTGTCTTTCATGTCTCTGTGTTTATTTATACCAATATATGTATATAGTGTAAATGTATTATTATTCTGAGCAGGAATAATTGTGAATATAACATGTCATCAGGGTATCATATGTATTTATTTACAATCAATGGATATTTTAAGAGCTGGGCCAGTTTTCTCTCTGTACCTGTGTAACCCCACTGGATTACAATCTAGTTTTAAAAACCACCCCTACACAGGTGTTATAAAATCGTCTGGCATATAAGATGACATTTCTTAATGAAAATGAAATTCAAGAGAAGGAAGAAATACACTAAAAATAGCATGACAGTAAAGAGGTGATTTTAATTTCTGCTGTATCTGAATCATGACAGTTTAATGTTAGGTGGGCTATCCCTTTGAGCTATCAGTTTAAGATTATATTGAATCAAACATCATTCAAATTTTTAAAATCATTGTCTAAAATATTACATTGTGTGTCCTAATGTCAGCATCAATGTTTATCTTTAATACTAATTACACATATACATACTTTCAAAGTATAATACACAATGTAACAGATAGCACTTACAAGTTCTGATGGGTGATCAATGACACAAGTATCGAGCAATTTTATTCGTTAGTGATACTATACAATGTATATTTAAATTTGATTAGCTGATGTCATAAATCATGTGATTATGCATATCCCTATCAAAAGTGGTGGAAAAAAAATGTGTGGGTTGTCTAGGAGTATTGCGTCATATTTGGTGCGAAAAGTGTTGCATCAAATTTGGTGCGAAGTGGTGAGTGGGACTTGTATTACATGCCTTAAACATGGTGTATATAGACTTATCCAAAAAAACAAAAAAAATAAAAAAGGAAGTTAGCTATATTATGTTATGTATTTATTTAATTTTTATCTCTATATCTACTAGTGCACCAAGTTTGGAGCAATAATATTGTCCTCTTGCTTTGTAATAATAGACAAAGATGTAACATAATCCATAAGTAGTAATGTATTTCATTTTTATCCCTATATCTACTAGTGCATTAAAATTGAAGCATTACTTTGCACCAAATTTGGAGCAATAATATTGTTTGATTTAGAAAGAGTATAGAATTTTAATAAAGTTTATAATTTACTTTTATTATCTAATATGCTTTATCGTCTTGCAGCATCGAACATAACCTTCCTGTGTTTTCAGACTCCAATTGATTTCTATGGCATCCGCGGCCTCAAGGGTAGCGGTTTGAACGATCGGTATGCTGCGCTGGAAAAGACGCAAGTGTACCTGTTAAATGTTTGGTAAATTGGAAAAAGGGTCATATGGTCATATAGAGTCGAATGTGTATTCAAAACATCTGGGATGACGCAAGCATCGATCTGCGTCAGATTGAGATCGAGGGAGGGTATATTATGTCACACATTTCAACATTTGACGATCTTGACACTTTGATAATTACGGCAGATTCCATTTGCATCAGATATGACGTGAGATTCTAGCGGATTCCATCGTATTATCAGTTGAAGCTTTGATAAATTGTCCCCTAAATATTTTAGGATTGTAAAAAATGGTTTAATGTAAATAACTTTTGGTATATTTTATCAAATGTCCTAAATTTTTCAGAATATATTTGAAAAGATAGATTAATGTATTGTGAGCAGTTTGGGGGAAATTGGTTAACATCTAAGTTCAATTTTGTACGTTAAGCCACATTAAGCTCCCCCAAAAAACAAGCTTAATATCACTTATTTGCCTTGTGGGAAAACAAAATCCATGAAACTTCTTGGATAGGTTTTGAAAGTGAAAAACTGAGTTTGTGCCAAGTTTCAAGGCAATTGATTGATGTTTAGGCAAATTTTGGTACATTAAGCTCTTTTTTGCGTTAAGCCATTCACATGAAGGGGCCTATTTATTATGTGTCTGTCTGACATGATCCGATCAGCGGATCATGTCCGACAGACATTGCTGAATGCGGAGAGCAATACGCTCTCCACATTCAGCATTGCACCAGGGGTCTGTCTGCTTCCTCAGAGCAGGCGGACAGGTTATGGAGCAGGGGTCTTTAGACCGCTGCTTCATAACTGGTGTTTCTGGCAAGCCTAAAGGCTCGACAGAAACATGGGCCCCCAAGCTCCATACGGAGCTTAATAAATGGGCCCCAAAATGTTTTAGGATTGTTAAAAACATATTTAAATGTGAATAACTTTTGTTATGTTTTATCAAATGTCCTTACATTTTCAGAATATGTTTAAACAGATAGATTAATGTATTATGGGAAGTTTGAGGGAAATTGGTTAACATCTAAGTTCAATTTTGTACGTTAAGCCACATTAAGCTCCCCAAAAAACAAGCTTAATGTCACTCATTTGCCTTGTGGGAAACCAAAATCCATGAAACTTCTAGGATAGGTTTGGAAAATGACAAACTGAGTTTGTGCCAAGTTTCAAGGCAATTGATTGAAGTTTTGGTGAATTTTGGTACATTAAGCTCTTTTTACATTAAACTGCTCACATTAAATGATTTAGGATTGTAAAAAAAATTATTAAATGTGCATAACCTTTGGTATGTTTTATCAAATTTCCTGAAATTTTCAGAATATGTTTGAATAGATAGATTAATGTATTGTGGGAAGTTTGGGGGAAATTGGTTAAGATCTGAGTTCAATTTTGTATGTTAAGCCACTCTAAGCTCCCCAAAAAACAAGCTTAATGTCACTCATTTGCCTTGTGGGACACCAAATACCATGAAACTTCTAGGATAAGCTTGGATAGTGGAAATCTTGGGTTGTGCAAAATTATGCAGCAATTGATTAACATTTGGCCACTTTTTTACTCATTAAGCCACATTAAGCTCCCCCAAAAACAAGCTTAATGTCACTCATTTGCCTTGTGGGACACCAAAATCCATGAAACTTCTAGGATAGGTTTGGAAAGTGAAAAACTGAGTTTGTGCCAAGTTTCAAGGCAATTGATTGAAGTTTTGGTGAATTTTGGTACATTAAGCTCTTTTTACATTAAGCTGCTCACATAGAGGGGCCTAGTTATCAAGCCGTCAACCTCAAATACGCTGGAATTCCGCAGCGTATTTGTGGCGAGGCTGATTCACCTTAGTTATCAAAGGCTAAAGACCGGCAAAAGTAGAATTTTGTGACGTAAACTTCGATCCGCCGGACTCCGTCCGACACAGATCGATTCTTACGTCACTCCAGATGTTCCGCACACAAGTGCGGCACAATCTCACTACTTTTGCTAGTTATCAAAAAACTAGCAGGTACGCTCGGCACTTTTCCGGCCCAGCGTACCTGGTTTTCAAACCGCCAGCCTGAAGGCGGCGGATCCCATAGGAATCAATGGGAGTCTGACCATAGCGAAAGTACAAGTTCGCTGCTGCCCGACATCCCATTCATTCCTATGGGAGCTGTCTACACCTAACACCCTAACATGTACCCCGAGTCTAAACACCACTAATCTGACCCCCCCCTACACCGCCGCAACTAAATAAAGTTATTACCCCCTAAACCGCCGCTCCCGGAGCCCACCGCAAGCTACTCTATACATATTAACCCCTAAACCGCCGCTCCCAGAGCCCACCGCCAACTACATTATACCTAGTAACCCCTATCCTGCCCCCCCTATACCGCCGCCCTCTATAATAAATTTATTAACCCCTATCCTGCTGATCCCGCACCTCGCCGCAACTAAATAAATAGTTTAACCCCTAAACCGCCGCTCCCTGAACCCGCCGCAACCTATATTAAATTTATTAACCCCTATCCTGCCCCCCACTACACCGCAGCCACTGTAATAAAATTATTAACCCCTAAACCTAAGTCTAACACTAACCCTAACACCCCCCTAACTTAAATATTAATTAAATAAATCTAAATAATATTTCTATTATTAACTAAATGAATCCTATTTAAAACTAAATACTTACCTGTAAAATAAACCATAATATAGCTACAATATAAATAATAATTATATTGTAGCTATCTTAGGATTTATTTTTATTTTACAGGCACCTTTCAATTTATTTTAACTAGGTACAATAGCTATTAAATAGTTATTAACTATTTAATAGCTTACCTAGCTAAAATAAAGAGAAATTTACCTGTAAAATAAAAACTAACCTAAGTTACAATTACACCTAACACTACACTATACTTTAATAAATTATTCCTATTTAAAACTAAATACTTACCTGTAAAATAAACCCTAAGATAGCTACAATGTAATTAATAGTTACATTGTAGCTGTCTTAGGATTTATATTTATTTTACAGGTAACTTTGTATTTATTTTAGCTAGTTAGAATAGTTATTAAATAGTTATTAACTATTTAATAACTACCTAGCTAAAAGAAATACAAAATTACCTGTAAAATAAATCCTAACCTAATTTACAATTAAACCTAACACTACACTATCATTAAATAAATTAAATAAACTACCTACAAATAACTACAATTAAATACAATTACATAAACTAACTAAAGTACAAAAAATAAAAAAAGCTAAGTTACAAAAAATAAAAAAAATAAGTTACAAACATTTAAAAACATATTACAACAATTTTATTTATTTATTTTTTTTTTTTTTTTTTTTTTGAAGGAGCTTTATTGGAAAAAGAAAAATAAACAGACATTATACATGAAAGTCAATAGTATGGCATAAAAGAATATACAGAATTTGAAAAAGCTTTGACAATCATTTTGCTCCGTTTTTACAATTTTTTAGAAATTTTTCTATAGCATGAAATATAACTTTTGTAGATATGCCCAAAAAATTGGGCAAATCGAGCACATAGAGAGAAAGAAAAAAAAAAAAAAACCTAACAGGGCCAGTTAAAAATAAAAAATGATATTGACTTATTTCAGTATGTCATCACTACTAGAGTGACCGGTCCTTGCATACCCCTCGACTTCATGTCGATAAGTGAATAGTCAAAGAATAGACAGAAAAATATAAAATACTAGAATAGAGAAAGGTGAAAATAAGAAGAGAAAAAGAAAAAAAAAAAAAAAAAACCCATTATTAGGGAATAGGTAACTTACATTGTGCACCTATCTATTAAGTTACAATGGTTCCAGGTCTACTAACTAGCCCGCTGAGCGGGCACCATCCCACATCTGCAACAGCGTCATATAGACGTCCAGTTTCTGAATCCTAACATAGTGATATTTTTCCAGAAGCAGGATGTCCTGCACACTTTGTTTCCAATCCGCCAGCGTGGGAATCTGAGCTGATTTCCACCTCCGGGGAACAAGGTTCTTAGCTCCTGTCAACATCAATTTTAAAAGTGTCTTTTTCAGACTGTCCTTTATTTTATTGGGAAAATGGAACAGCAATATCTCTGGGATTTTTGGAATATCCATCTCCAGAATCCCCTGAATCTCCCGCCAAACGGAGGTCCAGAAGGGCTCCAAGAGGGGACAATCCCACCAGATATGTAAAATCGTTCCTGTCTCCCCACACCCTCTCCAGCACCTGTCTGAAACTCTAGGGTAGATTGCTCGAAGCCTAGATGGCGTTAGATACCATCTACTTAGGAACTTGTAATGAGATTCTTGTATACGAGCTGAGACCGAGACTGTCCTGGCAGCCCAAAAAATACGCTGCCACTCCTCCTCGGACAAATCCGTTCCCAACTCTCTATGCCACCTTCTGGTATAATTTGGAAGGGGGCTGTCCTTGGGGTGCAGGAGAAGGGCATAAATGATAGAGATCAAATGTCTAGATGGAGTTTTTTTCATACATAAAGCCTCGAAGGGTGTAGGGTCCCTCAATAAATGTGTCTTATGTTTATGGGTGCTTATGAAATGGCCTATTTGTAAATAAGTAAACCAAGACAATGGGATCTCAGGAAAATCAGCCAAAATCTCTTCCCTTGCCTTTATTCTCCCCCTAGAAACAAAGCTAGCCACTCTGTTACCGAACTCTCTGCTCTGTTCCGGGGGTATTTTAGACTGAAGTGGTAAATCGGGGTTAGAATATATAGGCGTCAGGGGGGAATACAATGTTGAAACATGGGAGTCCACTTTTATCGTAGTATCCCATACGCTAAACAGCTCCTCCAACAAGGGGTACTTCCGCACACAGGAAGATCTGTGCTTAGCAGCCGTCCACAATAGGGGCGGCAGTTCCTGCACTTGTAAAGCTTCCTTGTCAATAGTAATCCAATCTTTTTGTAGGTTACCCTGACACCACTCAACTATTCTCTGCAGAATCACTGCTTTCCTGTATAGTCTGAGGTCCGGGAGGCTCAGTCCGCCATCTTCCCTAGCTAGATACATCGTTTTTCTGCATACTCTCGGTCTGATCCCCTGCCAAACATATTCCTCGATTAAGGTTTGAAACTGTGTAAGAAAAGTAGGAGGTAAAGGAATAGGTAGTGTTTGAAACAAGTACATTATTCTTGGAAGGATATTCATTTTCACTACCCCTATTCTTCCCAACCAAGAGATTGTTTTGTGTTTCCACCCTGAAAGATCAGCCGTAACTGTGCGTCTAAGCGACATATAGTTAGCCTCGAAGAGGTCTGCAACTGAGACAGCTAAGTGTATGCCAAGATATTTCAATTGTCTTTCTTTTATTTGAAACAGACTATGTTCCTTGAGCCATCCCATTACAAGTGGGTCTAAATTAACTCCCAGAACCTCAGACTTAGTGGCATTCAGTAAAAAGTTTGAGACCTTACCATATTTGTCAAACTCTTGTAGCAAGGCAGGAACCGATGTTTCTAGATCTCGTAGTGTAAACAGAAGATCATCAGCATACATACATATCTTACATTCCCGATCTCCTATTGGATATCCTTTGATTTGTTTGCAATCGCGGATATTACACGCTAGGGCCTCTACCGAGATGGCAAATAATAAGGGGGATAGAGGACACCCCTGCCTAGTGCCATTTGAGATATTGAATGATTCTGAAAGAAGACCGTTGACCCGTATCCTCGCACTCGGAGAGGAATAGAGGCTAAAAACTGTGTTGATGAACCTCCTCCCAAATCCCATTCTCCCCAAGGTGCCTCTAAGGAACTGCCAGTTCACCCTATCAAAAGCTTTTTCCGCATCAGTCGACAACAGGGCGAACGGCAGCCCCCGGTCAGCAGAATGTGAAATCAGCTGCAACACCTTAAGGGTGTTATCCCTAGTTTCCCTACCCGATATAAATCCGACCTGGTCTAAAGCAATCAAGTCTGGTAGGTACTTATTAACTCTGTTTGCTAACACCTTCGCCAAAATCTTGACGTCAGTGTTCAGCAAAGATATCGGCCGATAGCTTTGCGGTTTATCTGGGGCCTTTCCCGGCTTTGGTAATACTGTTATGTATGCCAGAAGCATAGATGCCGGTAATACCCCACTCTCAGGTAAAGTGTTGAACAAGTTCTGGAGGTGTGGCAGAAGCTCCGGGAGAAACACCTTATAGTATTTTGCGCTTAGCCCATCTGGGCCCGGACATTTACCACTCGGGAGGCTTTTCAGCGCATTCGCTATCTCCTCCCCGGTCAGGGGTGTCTCTAAAAAGGCCTCAGCTTCTTTGTCTAAGGTTCGGAGTTGAGTGGTCGTGAGATAGTCTTGGACCAATTGGCTCTGTGTGGGCATGTCCCCTGGTTGGGTAGCCGGGCTATTTTTGAGATTATACAGACCATCGTAATAGTCACGGAATACTTCTGCTATACCACGGCTGTCCCTATGGGTCACATTTCTGTGATCCTTCATAGAATATACATAAGCTTTGAGTTGGGATCTTTTTAGTGTCCTAGCCAGTAATTTACCAGCTTTATCCCCCTCCTCGTAGTACCTTTGCCTAAGCCAGATCGCTATTTTATGATTTTCATCATGAAGAAGTTGTCTAAAATCCAATCTGGCTTGTGTCAGTTGATTGTCAATTTCGCTATTTAAGGGTTTTTTCTTGTGTTGTTCCTCTAATATTTTAATATCAGTTAATAATTGGTTATATCTCAACCTTTTTTGATTCTGCAATCTGGCTTTGTGTTTAATAAGATGACCTCTAACCACACTCTTATGGGCCTCCCACACCGTGGAGAGAGGCATATCCTCTGTTAAATTCAATTTGAAGTATTCTCGCATACGCTCTGAGACATCCTCTCGGATGACCGAATCACCCAAGAGGGTCTCATCCAGTCTCCAAATATAGGAGGTAGCAGGCATGTCGGGCCACAGCATTTCGAATGAGACAGGTGCATGGTCAGACCATGTAATTGGAGCAATATCACTACGTTGCACATATTCAATACCATGAGAGTTTGTAAAAAAATAATCTATACGGGAGTATTTCCTGTGCGGGTTGGAATAGAATGTGAATTCTGTCTCAGTGGGGTGTAACGTACGCCATATGTCATGCAGCAAATGACCTCTAAGCATCATATTAATATGTTTCAATATATAGTGAGGCACACTTGAGAGACCATTGGAAGTATCCTGTTTTGGGACTAATGGAGTATTAAAGTCACCCCCCATGATAAGAATTCCTTTAGAATGCTCGAGCAATCTCCCCGAGAGTGTTTTGAAGAAGGCATGCTGTGCTACATTCGGGGCGTATACATTAATCAGAGTGACTAGAACATTATGTAATAATCCTACCACTATGATATATCGGCCTTCCCTGTCTCTTACCACATCTTGCGCCTGAAATGGTACCCTATGATGTATTAAAATACCCACCCCATTCTGTTTACGAGGGCCGGAGGAAAAGAGAGCAGTTGGATATTTATGGTTGTGCCATTTTGGTTCTTTTTGTTTGGCTAAATGAGATTCCTGAATAAAAACCACATCCCCCTGAAACTTATTTAGTTCTCTTGTAACTATGGATCGTTTACCAGGGCTATTCAAGCCTTTCACGTTTATCGTTAAAAATTTCAGTGGATGGACCTGGGGATTATTATGTCTGGCATACATTATTGGAGGGAAGGAGAAAAAGAAAAGAAAAAAAAAAAAAAAAAAAAAAAAAAATTTAGAAGTAAGAGAAGATTAGAGAAAAAAGAAAAAAACAGCAAGAAAAGGATAAAAAGTCAGAAAAGAATTATAGTTATAGAAGAGAAGATCTTAGTTCTAAAGGGGATCACTAACTATATAGTCTGGATTGCTGTCGAACTAGGGTCTCTTAATATACTAAAAGTCAGGAGTAGAGAGGTATCTGTAAAATAGTAGTGTTTAATGGTCACGTGTAACAACTATACTAAAGGAAAAAGCTACCTACTAACCTCTGTATCGGTTTCTACTAAAGGGAATATGCCTACGGTCGGCCTAAGAAAATAAAAAAATTTAAACATTTTAACAGGACCTGAGGGGATTAAATATAAATTAGACATTAGTGTAAAACATATAATTATTTTAAACCAACAATACACAAAATGTAAATAAGAGCCGACATTTTAGAGCCGTATGGGACATATATGAGTAGAGGAGGACCCTACATACAAGTATAAATGATGACGACCCATCCCCAGCCACACAGTCCTTAATAGCATACACTAGTCTGCATAAGACCCCAATCAAAAACGAGCTTCATATGCAAAAAGCTGATATTTATTATTAACAGTGTCCCCCACAAATAAAGCAACTAAACCCTAGAATACGAAAAGCCGGGGGCCCAATACAAGTTAGTAAAACTCAAGGAGATCTTGGTATCCGAAGGGGGGCATATAGTTAAATTAAAATGGAACCCTTATTTTAAAAGGGCATAAATAACAATTTAGAAATCCACATCCTCCCAACACCAAAAAACAAAAAAAAAAAAAAGGATCTAACTCCATTAAAGAAAGAGCATCATCCTAAAATTTACATTTTTACTTTACAGCTATCTGGGCAGATCTATCAAGTAACTGTGACAAGGTGAGGACAAAGTCTTTATTAGAGACTGGTCCATCATGACGAAGTCTTTATAATGTATTACTGTCCTCATACATTCATTTTAGAACAGTTCCAAGGGAAAATAAGCCAATAGTCTTACCCATCCGGTTAGGTCTAACGTCCGCCTTCCTGGAGATCAGAAGAAGGGCCTGAGGAATTATCTTGGAGCGGAACCTCCACTCCCAGAACAGAGCAAAAATTCTCCAAATCAGACATGGAGCGGAAAATTGTAGATTTTTCTCCATTAAAGGCTATCAAACTGGTGGGGAATCCCCATCTATAAGGGATCTTGTTATCCTGGAGAACTGATGTTAGGAAACGCAGTTCCCTACGCTTCTGTAGGGTTGCAGGGCATAGATCAGAGAAAATTTGCAGGGTAATCCCTGCGTATTGAACTGGTTGTTTGTTCCGGCTGCAGCGAAGTATCTCCTCTTTATCCTTGTAGTACAACAGCCTAAGAATGACATCTCTTGGAGGGGCATTTAAAGATGGTTTGGGCCGCAACGCCCTATGCGCCCTTTCTATGATCACTTCTTGCGCCGATGGTGTTCCCTTGATAGTTCTAAAGAGGTCTTGTAAATACCCCAAAAGAGCAGTGGGGTTGATTGTTTCCGGAATTCCTCTAACTCTGAGGTTATTCCGCCTGCTGCGATTGTCCAAGTCCTCTATTTTTTCCAGAAGACCCTGTATAGCATTGGTATTTTGTTGAGTCTGAGAGGTGTTATCCTGCAGCTTTTCCTGCATTGTAGCCTGCGAGGTCTCGACAGTATTAACCCTCTGAGAGAGTTCAGCTAGGTCTCTTTTTAGTTCACCAAATAAATTCTTGATGTCTGCTGCTATTCCTTTTATATCCTCTTTAGATGATAAAAACTTCAAGTCCTCTTTAGTAACATATTGTGAGGATTCAGGAGTAGGTAAAACTACAGGTAAAGCTACAGCATCCTCTCTTGAGGATGTCTGTGTCTGATCAGCACTAGGTACTTGAGATCCAGTAGGCTTAGTGTAGTAGTTCATATTTCTTGTTTTCGTGCCCTTTTCACCCCCAGGCTTTTTTTGTGACATAATATTTGCTTATAAGGTTAGTAGATTTTACAATCCCAAAATCAGCTTGTTAGAAGAGAGGTAGGTTTCCTACTGTGTTAATCTCAATCTAATTTGGATTTGTGTCCCAGCTACAGAATAAGCACGGTGGTATTAATAGATTTTGCAGTCCCAATGTCAGCTTGTCAAAAAAAAAAAAAAAAAAAAAAGACACTGCAGACTCACTGTGATAATTCCTGCTGTGTTAATCTGCTTTAGTTTTGTTAATCTGCTTTAGATTTGTGTCCCAGCTGTAAAATAGGCAGAATGGTATACTGTATTGTGTGCTGTATTATATAATATTGGGGGGTGATGATAGTCCTGAGAAACAGTATGCACTGAAAGCTTCAACTTATCCTTATCCTTATCAACTCAGGTATTTTTGCCAGCAACCCAGTAAATTCAAGCCTGTAACAGCTGCTCATCACCCCCTCAAACTTATAGCTTATAACCTCCAGTACTTGTGAGCTCTATGTAAACTCTGGGTAAGCTCTGTGTAAGCTCTTAATACTCTTAATACACTCACACCCACTCAGTAAACAGACCGTGATCCTCTGTAGAGCCGTGAAGTCTCTCAGCCCCTTTTGCCCCTTTTGCCTTTTTCCATGTTTTACTGACAGTGACAGTGATACAAGCAGTATATCACCAATCCTTATAGTGGAAGATTTAAGAAGGCTAGAAGGCTAGAAAGCGGGTCTCACGGCACCTCAAGTACACCACTCCAGCTGTATGCCCAAGACGCCGGGCTGTGCACGCCTTCGGTCTCCCTCCACCAGCCGCCCCACAGCACCGCAGCAGCCGATGCGGGAGATACCTGCTCCAAAGGTAGAGAGGCGCCCAGAGGCACCCGGTCCTTACTCCCCTCTCCGGTATTGACGATATCAGTGGCAGAACCCCAAACTCTAAGGCACAAGTCGGGCGGCACGCTCAGCACAAGCTCAGCCGACGCTGACGCCGACGCTGCAAACTGGGCCACAGATCCACTGCACACGGACAGCACAGGTAGCACACAGGTACACAGGTAACACCGGGGGACACAAAGTCACAACTCAAAAAGTCAATTAGCAGATAGCAGAGGCTCCCTTGGTTCTTGGGCTCAATTCAGGTAAATTCAGGTAAATTCAGCACATAGCTCAGGTCTCTTTTGTTATTTTTGATATCATTTGGCCGACCTGCGGCTCTGGAGCACTATCCAGACGCGGCCATACTCCTGCACAGCCAGGCTCCACCCCCCGGAAGCAACAATTTTAAGCTACTTACACCTAATCTAAGCCCCCTAATAAAATAACAAACCCCCCCAAAATAAAAAAATGCCCTACCCTATTCTACATTAAAAAAGTTCAAAGCTCTTTAACCTTACCAGCCCTTAAAAGGGCCTTTTGTGGGGGCATGCCCCAAAGTTCAGCTCTTTTGCCTGTAAAAGAAAAATACAACCCCCCCCCCAACATTAAAACCCACCACCCACATACCCCTAATCTAACCCAAACCCCCCTTAAAATAACC
This sequence comes from Bombina bombina, assembly GCF_027579735.1. Taxonomy (NCBI): domain Eukaryota; kingdom Metazoa; phylum Chordata; class Amphibia; order Anura; family Bombinatoridae; genus Bombina; species Bombina bombina. Next base: position 30,320,178 of record NC_069504.1, read on the forward strand.
TAACACTAATCCCCTGAAGATCATCCTACCTTTAGTTGTCTTCACTCAGCCGAGCCACCGATGGAACTGAAGAGGACATCCGGACCGGCAGAAGTTATCCTCCAAGGGGCGCTGAAGAAATCTTCCATCCGATGAAGTGATCCTCCAAGCGGCGCTGAAGAAATCTTTCATCCGGGCGAGGTCATCTTCCAAGAGGCGCTGAAGAAGTCTTCTATCCGGGCGAGGTCATCTTCGAAGCCGGGTCTTGAATCTTCATCCCGCCGACGCGGAACATCCTTCTTTCCCGACGAACTACCGACGAATGAAGGCTCCTTTAAGGGACGTCATCCAAGATGGCGTCCCTTCAATTCCGATTGGCTGATAGGATTCTATCAGCCAATCGGAATTAAGGTAGGAAAAATCTGATTGGCTGATGGAATCAGCCAATCAGATTCAAGTTCAATCCGATTGGCTGATCCAATCAGCCAATCAGATTGAGCTCGCATTCTATTGGCTGTTCCGATCAGCCAATAGAATGCGAGCTCAATCTGATTGGCTGATTGGATCAGCCAATCGGATTGAACTTGAATCTGATTAGCTGATTCCTTCAGCCAATCAGATTTTTCCTACCTTAATTCCGATTGGCTGATAGAATCCTATCAGCCAATCGGAATTGAAGGGACGCCATCTTGGATGACGTCCCTTAAAGGAGCCTTCATTCGTCGGTAGTTCGTCGGGAAAGAAGGATGTTCCGCGTCGGCGGGATGAAGATTCAAGACCCGGCTTTGAAGATGACCTCGCCCGGATAGAAGACTTCTTCAGCGCCTCTTGGAAGATGACCTCGCCCGGATGGAAGATTTCTTCAGCGCCGCTTGGAGGATCACTTCATCGGATGGAAGATTTCTTCAGCGCCCCTTGGCGGATAACTTCTGCCGGTCCGGATGTCCTCTTCAGTTCCATCGGTGGCTCGGCTGAGTGAAGACAACTAAAGGTAGGATGATCTTCAGGGGATTAGTGTTAGGTTATTTTAAGGGGGGTTTGGGTTAGATTAGGGGTATGTGGGTGGTGGGTTTTAATGTTGGGGAGGGGTTGTATTTTTCTTTTACAGGCAAAAGAACTGAACTTTGGGGCATGCCCCCACAAAAGGCCCTTTTAAGGGCTGGTAAGGTAAAAGAGCTTTGAACTTTTTTAATGTAGAATAGGGTAGGGCATTTTTTTATTTTGGGGGGGTTTGTTATTTTATTAGGGGGCTTAGATTAGGTGTAAATAGCTTAAAATTGTTGTAATATGTTTTTAAATGTTTGTAACTTATTTTTTTTATTTTTTGTAACTTAGCTTTTTTATTTTTTGTACTTTAGTTAGTTTATGTAATTGTATTTAATTGTAGTTATTTGTAGGTAGTTTATTTAATTAATTTAATGATAGTGTAGTGTTAGGTTTAATTGTAACTTAGGTTAGGATTTATTTTACAGGTAATTTTGTATTTCTTTTAGCTAGGTAGTTATTAAATAGTTAATAACTATTTAATAACTATTCTAACTAGCTAAAATAAATACAAAGTTACCTGTAAAATAAATATAAATCCTAAAATAGCTACAATGTAATTATGAATTATATTGTAGCTATCTTAGGGTTTATTTTACAGGTAAGTATTTAGTTTTAAATAGGAAAAATTTATTAAAGTATAGTGTAGTGTTAGGTGTAATTGTAACTTAGGTTAGGATTTATTTTACAGGTAAATTTCTCTTTATTTTAGCTAGGTAAGCTATTAAATAGTTAATAACTATTTAATAGCTATTCTACCTAGTTAAAATAAATTGAAAGATACCTGTAAAATAAAAATAAATCCTAAGATAGCTACAATATAATTATTATTTATATTGTAGCTATATTAGAGTTTATTTTATAGGTAAGTATTTAGTTTTAAATAGGATTAACTTAGTTAATAATATAAATATTATTTAGATTTATTTAATTAATATTTAAGTTAGGGGGGTGTTAGGGTTAGTGTTAGACTTAGGTTTAGGGGTTAATAATTTTATTACAGTGGCGGCGGTGTAGTGGGGGGCAGGATAGGGGTTAATAAATTTATTATAGGTGTCGACGGTGTAGGGGGGCAGGATAGGGGTTAATAAATTTAATATAGGTGGCGACGGTGTAGGGGGGGCAGGATAGGGGTTAATAAATTTAATATAGGTTGCGGCGGGTTCAGGGAGCAGCGGTTTAGGGGTTAAACTATTTTTTTATTTGCGGCGAGGTGCGGGATCAGCAGGATAGGGGTTAATAACTTTATTACAGAGGGGGACGGTATAGGGGGGGCAGGATAGGGGTTACTAGGTATAATGTAGGTGGCAGCGGTGTCCGGGAGCGGCGGTTTAGGGGTTAATACATTTATAAGACTTGCGGCGGGGTCTAGGAGCGGCGGTTTAGGGGTTAATACATTTTTAATAGTTGCGGCAGGGTCTAGGAGCGGCGGTTTAGGGGTTAATACATTTTTAATAGTTGCGGCAGGGTCTAGGAGCGGCGGTTTAGGGGTTAGTAACTTTATTTAGTTGCGGGGGGCTCCGGGGGCGCCGGTATAGGGGGTAGAACAGTGTAGTTTAGTGTGAGTGCTTAGTGACAGGCTAGCAAGAAAGCTGTCAAACAGCCGAAGAGCAGCGAGATCGGATGAGTGATAACTCTCACAGTCCGCTGCTCATCGCCCCACGGCTTTTGGACAGCTTTTTTTGATAACTTAGGCGTATTTTTTCAGGTCCGCGGAGGCGAAGGTAGGTGAGCTTAGGCGGGCGTATTGGGCCGGCGAAGTCAGAACAGTTGACGGCTTGATAACTACCCCCCTAAATGTTTTAGGATTGTAAAAAAAATTTTAAATGTGAATAACGTTTTGTATGTTTTATCAAATTTCCTGAAATTTTCAGAATATGTTTGAATAGATAGATTAATGTATTGTGAGACGTTTGGGGGAAATTGGTTAAGATCTAAGTTCAATTTTGTACGTTAAGCCACATTAAGCTCCCCAAAAAACAAGCTTAATGTCACTCATTTGCCTTGTGGGAAACCAAATACCATGAAACTTCTAGGATAGGTTTGGAAAGTGACAAACTGAGTTTGTGCCAAGTTTCAAGGCAATTGATCGATGTTTAGGTGAATTTTGGTACATTAAGCTATTTTTACATTAAGCTGCTCACATTAAATGTTTTAGGATTGTAAAAAAATTGTTAAATTCGAATAACTTTTGGTATGTTTTATCAAATGTTCTGAAATTTTCAGAATATGTTTGAATAGATAGATTAATGTATTGTGAGATGTTTGGGGGAAATTGGTTAAGATCTAAGTTTAATTTTGTACGTTAAGCCACATTAAGCTCCCCAAAAAACAAGCTTAATGTCACTCATTCGCCTTGTGGAAAACCAAAATCCATGAAACTTCTAGGATAGGTTTGGAAAGTAACAAACTGAGTTTGTGCCAAGTTTCAAGGCAATTGATCGATGTTTAGGTGAATTTTGGTACATTAAGCTATTTTTACATTAAGCTGCTTACATTAAATGTTTTAGGATTGTAAAAAAATAGTTAAATGTGAATAACTTTTGGTATGTTTTATCAAATGTTCTGACATTTTCAGAATATGTTTGAATCGATAGATCAATGTATTGTGGTAAGTTTGGTGGAAATTGGTTAACATCTAAGTTCAATTTTGTACGTTAAGCCACATTAAGCACCCCAAAAAACAAGCTTAATGTCACTCATTTCCCTTGTGGTTTTCTAAAATCCATGAAACTTCTAGGATAGGCTTGGATAGTGAAAATCTTGGGTTGTGCAAAATTATGCAGCAATTGATTAACATTTGGCCACTTTTTTACTCATTAAGCCACATTAAGCTCCCCAAAAAACAAGCTTAATGTCACTCATTTGCCTTGTGGGAAACCAAATACCATGAAACTTCTAGGATAGGTTTGGAAAGTGACAAACTGAGTTTGTGCCAAGTGTCAAGGCAATTGATCGATGTTTAGGTGAATTTTGGTACATTAAGCTCTTTTTACATTAAGCTGCTCACATTAAATGTTTTAGGATTGTAAAAAAATAGTTAAATGTGAATAACTTTTGGTATGTTTTATCAAACGTTCTGAAATTTTCAGAATATGTTTGAATCCATAGATTAATGTATTGTGGTAAGTTTGGTGGAAATTGGTTAACATCTAAGTTCAATTTTGTACGTTAAGCCACATTAAGCTCCCCAAAAAACAAGCTTAATGTCACTCATTTGCCTTGTGGAATTCCAAAATCCATGAAACTTCTAGGATAGGCTTGGATAGTGGAAATCTTGGGTTGTGCAAAATTATGCAGCAATTGATTAACATTTGGCCACTTTTTTACTCATTAAGCTACATTAAGCCATTTTCACATTAAATGTTTTAGGATGTCCCCATGCGTTGTAAACACATGAACGCGCAAAATCGGCACTGAAGTAAAATGCTCCAGATTGGAGGAGCGGATTGGAAGAATAATCCTATATTGCGCAGGCGTATAGTGTGTTCCTTAGAAGTAAGCCTGTCTAACGACAGGCTTACTGATTGCACAATAAAAAACATAATTTATGTAAGAACTTACCTGATAAATTCATTTCTTTCATATTAGCAAGAGTCCATGAGCTAGTGACGTATGGGATATACATTCCTACCAGGAGGGGCAAAGTTTCCCAAACCTCAAAATGCCTATAAATACACCCCTCACCACACCCACAATTCAGTTTAACGAATAGCCAAGAAGTGGGGTGATAAAAAAGTGCGAAAGCATATAAAATAAGGAATTGGAATAATTGTGCTTTATACAAAATCATAACCACCACAAAAAAAGGGCGGGCCTCATGGACTCTTGCTAATATGAAAGAAATGAATTTATCAGGTAAGTTCTTACATAAATTATGTTTTCTTTCATGTAATTAGCAAGAGTCCATGAGCTAGTGACGTATGGGATAATGATTACCCAAGATGTGGATCTTTCCACACAAGAGTCACTAGAGAGGGAGGGATAAAATAAAGACAGCCAATTCCTGCTGAAAATAATCCACACCCAAAATAAAGTTTAATGAAAAAACATAAGCAGAAGATTCAAACTGAAACCGCTGCCTGAAGTACTTTTCTACCAAAAACTGCTTCAGAAGAAGAAAATACATCAAAATGGTAGAATTTAGTAAAAGTATGCAAAGAGGACCAAGTTGCTGCTTTGCAAATCTGATCAACCGAAGCTTCATTCCTAAACGCCCAGGAAGTAGAAACTGACCTAGTAGAATGAGCTGTAATCCTCTGAGGCGGAGTTTTACCCGACTCAACATAGGCAAGATGAATTAAAGATTTCAACCAAGATGCCAAAGAAATGGCAGAAGCTTTCTGGCCTTTTCTAGCACCGGAAAAAATAACAAATAGACTAGAAGTCTTTCGGAAAGACTTAGTAGCTTCAACATAATATTTCAAAGCTCTAACAACATCCAAAGAATGCAACGATTTCTCCTTAGAATTCTTAGGATTAGGACATAATGAAGGAACCACAATTTCTCTACTAATGTTGTTGGAATTCACAACTTTAGGTAAAAATTCAAAAGAAGTTCGCAACACCGCCTTATCCTGATGAAAAATCAGAAAAGGAGACACAAGAAAGAGCAGATAATTCAGAAACTCTTCTGGCAGAAGAGATGGCCAAAAGGAACAAAACTTTCCAAGAAAGTAATTTAATGTCCAATGAATGCATAGGTTCAAACGGAGGAGCTTGAAGAGCTCCCAGAACCAAATTCAAACTCCAAGGAGGAGAAATTGACTTAATGACAGGTTTTATACGAACCAAAGCTTGTACAAAACAATGAATATCAGGAAGAATAGCAATCTTTCTGTGAAAAAGAACAGAAAGAGCAGAGATTTGACCTTTCAAGGAACTTGCGGACAAACCCTTATCTAAACCATCCTGAAGAAACTGTAAAATTCTCGGTATTCTAAAAGAATGCCAAGAAAAATGATGAGAAAGACACCAAGAAATATGTCTTCCAGACTCTATAATATATCTCTCTAGATACAGATTTACGAGCCAGTAACATAGTATTAATCACAGAGTCAGAGAAACCTCTTTGACCAAGAATCAAGCGTTCAATCTCCATACCTTTAAATTTAAGGATTTCAGATCCTGATGGAAAAAAGGACCTTGAGATAGAAGGTCTGGTCTTAACGGAAGAGTCCACGGTTGGCAAGAGGCCATCCGGACAAGATCCGCATACCAAAACCTGTGAGGCCATGCCGGAGCTACCAGCAGAACAAACGAGCATTCCTTCAGAATCTTGGAGATTACTCTTGGAAGAAGAACTAGAGGCGGAAAGATATAAGCAGGATGATACTTCCAAGGAAGTGATAATGCATCCACTGCCTCCGCCTGAGGATCCCGGGATCTGGACAGATACCTGGGAAGTTTCTTGTTTAGATGAGACGCCATCAGATCTATTTCTGGAAGTTCCCACATTTGAACAATCTGAAGAAATACCTCTGGGTGAAGAGACCATTCGCCCGGATGCAACGTTTGGCGACTGAGATAATCCGCTTCCCAATTGTCTATACCTGGGATATGAACCGCAGAGATTAGACAGGAGCTGGATTCCGCCCAAACCAAAATTTGAGATACTTCTTTCATAGCCAGAGGACTGTGAGTCCCTCCTTGATGATTGATATATGCCACAGTTGTGACATTGTCTGTCTGAAAACAAATGAACGATTCTCTCTTCAGAAGAGGCCAAAACTGAAGAGCTCTGAAAATTTGGAAGAGTTCCAAAATATTGATCGGTAATCTCACCTCCTGAGATTCCCAAACTCCTTGTGCCGTCAGAGATCCCCACACAGCTCCCCAACCTGTGAGACTTGCATCTGTTGAAATTACAGTCCAGGTCGGAAGCACAAAAGAAGCCCCCTGAATTAAACGATGGTGATCTGTCCACCACGTTAGAGAGTGTCGAACAATCGGTTTTAAAGATATTAATTGAGATATCTTTGTGTAATCCTTGCACCATTGCTTCAGCATACAGAGCTGAAGAGGTCGCATGTGAAAACGAGCAAAGGGGATCGCGTCCGATGCAGCAGTCATAAGACCTAGAATTTCCATGCATAAGGCTACCGAAGGGAATGATTGTGACTGAAGGTTTCGACAAGCTGAAATCAATTTTAGACGTCTCTTGTCTGTTAAAGACAGAGTCATGGACACTGAATCTATCTGGAAACCCAGAAAAGTTACCCTTGTCTGAGGAATCAATGAACTTTTTGGTAAATTGATCCTCCAACCATGATCTTGAAGAAACAACACAAGTCGATTCGTATGAGATTCTGCTAAATGTAAAGACTGAGCAAGTACCAAGATATCGTCCAAATAAGGAAATACCACAATACCCTGTTCTCTGATTACAGACAGAAGGGCACCGAGAACCTTTGTAAAAATTCTTGGAGCTGTAGCTAGGCCAAACGGCAGAGCCACAAACTGGTAATGCTTGTCCAGAAAAGAGAATCTCAGGAACTGATAATGATCTGGATGAATCGGAATATGCAGATATGCATCCTGTAAATCTATTGTGGACATATAATGCCCTTGCTGAACAAAAGGCAAGATAGTCCTTACAGTTACCATCTTGAACGTTGGTATCCTTACATAACGATTCAATATTTTTAGATCCAGAACTGGTCTGAAGGAATTCTCCTTCTTTGGTACAATGAAGAGATTTGAATAAAACCCCATCCCCTGTTCCGGAACTGGAACTGGCATAATTACTCCAGCCAACTCTAGATCTGAAACACAATTCAGAAATGCTTGAGCTTTCACTGGATTTACTGGGACACGGGAAAGAAAAAATCTCTTTGCAGGAGGTCTCATCTTGAAACCAATTCTGTACCCTTCTGAAACAATGTTCTGAATCCAAAGATTGTGAACAGAATTGATCCAAATTTCTTTGAAAAAACGTAACCTGCCCCCTACCAGCTGAGCTGGAATGAGGGCCGCACCTTCATGTGGACTTAGAAACAGGCTTTGCCTTTCTAGCAGGCTTGGATTTATTCCAGACCGGAGATGGTTTCCAAACTGAAACTGCTCCTGAGGATGAAGGATTAGGCTTTTGTTCTTTGTTGAAACGAAAGGAACGAAAACGATTATTAGCCCTGTTTTTACCCTTAGATTTTTTATCCTGTGGTAAAAAAGTTCCTTTCCCACCAGTAACAGTTGAGATAATAGAATCCAACTGAGAACCAAATAATTTGTTACCCTGGAAAGAAATGGAAAGTAGAGTTGATTTAGAAGCCATATCAGCATTCCAAGTCTTAAGCCATAAAGCTCTTCTAGCTAAAATAGCTAGAGACATAAACCTGACATCAACTCTGATAATATCAAAAATGGCATCACAGATAAAATTATTAGCATGCTGAAGAAGAATAATAATATCATGAGAATCATGATCTGTTACTTGTTGCGCTAAAGTATCCAACCAAAAAGTTGAAGCTGCAGCAACATCAGCCAATGATATAGCAGGTCTAAGAAGATTACCTGAACACAGATAAGCTTTTCTTAGAAAGGATTCAATTTTCCTATCTAAAGGATCCTTAAACGAAGTACCATCTGACGTAGGAATAGTAGTACGTTTAGCAAGGGTAGAAATAGCCCCATCAACTTTAGGGATTTTGTCCCAAAATTCTAATCTGTCAGACGGCACAGGATATAATTGCTTAAAACGTTTAGAAGGAGTAAATGAATTACCCAATTTATCCCATTCTTTGGAAATTACTGCAGAAATAGCATTAGGAACAGGAAAAACTTCTGGAATAACCACAGGAGATTTAAATACCTTATCTAAACGTTTAGAATTAGTATCAAGAGGACCAGAATCCTCAATTTCTAAAGCAATTAGTACTTCTTTAAGTAAAGAACGAATAAATTCCATTTTAAATAAATATGAAGATTTATCAGCATCAATCTCTGAGACAGAATCCTCTGAACCAGAAGAGTCATCAGAATCAGAATGATGATGTTCATTTAAAAATTCATCTGTAGAGAGAGAAGTTTTAAAAGATTTTTTATGTTTACTAGAAGGAGAAATAACAGACATAGCCTTCTTTATGGATTCAGAAACAAAATCTCTTATGTTATCAGGAACATTCTGCACCTTAGATGTTGAGGGAACTGCAACAGGCAATGGTACATTACTAAAGGAAATATTATCTGCTTTAACAAGTTTGTCATGACAATTAATACAAACAACAGCCGGAGGAATAGCTACCAAAAGTTTACAGCAGATACACTTAGCTTTGGTAGATCCAGCACTAGACAGCGATTTTCCTGTAGTATCTTCTGACTCAGATGCAACGTGAGACATCTTGCAATATGTAAGAGAAAAAACAACATATAAAGCAAAATTGATCAAATTCCTTAAATGACAGTTTCAGGAATGGGAAAGAATGCCAAAGAACAAGCTTCTAGCAACCAGAAGCAATAAAAAATGAGACTTAAATAATGTGGAGACAAAAGCGACGCCCATATTTTTTAGCGCCAAATAAGACGCCCACATTATTTGGCGCCTAAATGCTTTTGGCGCCAAAAATGACGCCACATCCGGAACGCCGACATTTTTGGCGCAAAATAACGTCAAAAAATGACGCAACTTCCGGCGACACGTATGACGCCGGAAACGGAAAAGAATTTTTTGCGCCAAAAAAGTCCGCGCCAAGAATGACGCAATAAAATGAAGCATTTTCAGCCCCCGCGAGCCTAACAGCCCATAGGGAAAAAAGAGTCAAATTTTTGAAGGTAAGAAAAAAATGATTAATTCAAGTGCATTATCCCAAATATGAAACTGACTGTCTGAAAAATAAGGAATGTTGAACATTCTGAGTCAAGGCAAATAAATGTTTGAATACATATATTTAGAACTTTATAAACAAAGTGCCCAACCATAGCTTAGAGTGTCACAGAAAATAAGATTTACTTACCCCAGGACACTCATCTACATGTTTGTAGAAAGCCAAACCAGTACTGAAACGAGAATCAGCAGATGTAATGGTATATATAAGAGTATATCGTCGATCTGAAAAGGGAGGTAAGAGATGAATCTCTATGACCGATAACAGAGAACCTATGAAATAGACCCCGTAGAAGGAGATCACTGCATTCAAATAGGCAATACTCTCCTCACATCCCTCTGACATTCACTGCACGCTGAGAGGAAAACCGGGCTCCAACTTGCTGCGGAGCGCATATCAACGTAGAATCTAGCACAAACTTACTTCACCACCTCCATCGGAGGCAAAGTTTGTAAAACTGAATTGTGGGTGTGGTGAGGGGTGTATTTATAGGCATTTTGAGGTTTGGGAAACTTTGCCCCTCCTGGTAGGAATGTATATCCCATACGTCACTAGCTCATGGACTCTTGCTAATTACATGAAAGAAATAAACAATGAAGATGACGTCACAGGGGGCTGGCGATGGATCGGATAAGAATGTGTTATGAATGAATGGATTGTGAGTAAATACACATATACTTGATTATATTAAATCTAGTGTGTCACATTAATTTAATATATTGATGTCAATATACTATTTATATAAAACAGAGTTTACCATCACTTTAAAGATCACTTACTAACTTTTGTAGCAAAGAAATGGGAACAGTTTAACACCTAGCTAAACTCGTTAAGAAGGGCAATATTATTATCATATGACATTTTACCTATCATCCGCTTTTATTCTATATAGGAGAGGCCATATAAGATATGATTTGAAGTATTTGTAAAAGCGATGACATGATTATCTCATACATAACCAATGATATAGTGATGCCGCTTTGTTTGATCGATCTTACGTTTTAATACTGAAAGGGATTAGAGCTTGGATGATTCAGCAATAACTATATTTACATTCATGCCAATCATCTGATTCAGTTACGAGTTACACTTACTATAGACATTACATATGCAACTGTTAAATCCTTTGTTGCTTTACTATTCTTTATGTATCCATTACATTTTGGGCTGCTCCATTCTTTCAATGACACTGTCATCCGTTGATACATAGTGGAGATTAGTAAACACGATCTGCCTGTAGGATTCTACTATGGATATGACAGCTGTTTGAAACACACCTTTCTATGACGTATTTATCGTCATTAAGAGACCTATCCCACTTTGATTGGTAACGCTTCTTAGGAACACAATGATTGACGATACTTTGTCCTGCCCCTATATGACAAGGGGGCTGATGTCATCGATATGAGTGACAAACCCTGAAGGCCAATCAGACACTGACTCCTATTAGGTTACTCCTATTACACAGCAAGGAGGGATCAATGGAGCAATAAATAAATCAAAATAGCGGCCGCCCGCACCCCCCCTTTGTTTTTTTGTGAAACGCGCGTCAGGGGTCCTTTGGAGTAGCTCTGGTCTCTCTGTTGTTTTAATTTTGCTTACCATGCATAAAGACTGATCTCCTTAATATATATAACGATATTGTAGCCTAGCAGTTAGCTTAAAATGATAACAACTAACATAATTTAACTCTAGCCCTCAGATTGAAAGGGCTTCTTATAGTTTTGATATAGTCACTGCTGGCTCATAATTTTTATAACTGCCTTATCAGAATGGGAGTTTCAGCATTACGGCTGGCTTAAGTATTTTTAACCCATTGAGCTCAAGCTATTTGTGTGTGTGTTTTCTTTTACAATTTTTCTGATATCTTTGAATAAAGTTACTTATTTAGTGTGAATGAGAATTCAACTATTACAAATTTAATTTAATTATAAGTCACTACAAGCAGAATCATTATTCTTTAAAAGTGGAGTAAAGCTCTTTGTACTTAATTGTATAACTCTTAAAATTACTTTGTTTAGTTATAATTTATGTAAGAACTTACCTGATAAATTCATTTCTTTCATGGTCCACGAGCTAGTTACAGATGGGATATACATTCCTACCAGGAGGGGGCAAAGTTTTCCAACCCTCAAATGCCTATAAATACATCTCCCACCTCACTCATACCTCAGTTTAACGTATAGCCAAGTTAGTGATGTGTATAAGGAGTAAAAGCATCAAAAGAGGAACAGGATAAATAATGTGCTTTATACAAAAAAATCATAACCCCCCAAAAAATGGATGGGTCTTGTGAAAGACATGAATTTATCAGGTAAGTTCTTACATAAATTATGTTTTCTTTCATATTGGTGGCAAGAGTCCATGAGCTAGTTACTTATGGGATATAATACCCAAGATGTTGAAGTCCACAAGTAACTATAGAGGGAGGGATAATATGAAAACATCTATTTCTGCTGATAAATTAAATTACGTTTTCTTAAAAATTAAAAAAACTAAAATCATAGGCATTAGAATCAAACTGAGACAGCTGCCTGAAGAACCTTTCTACCAAAAGATGCTTCCGAAGAAACAAAAACATCAAAATGTTAAAATTTAGTAAATGTATGCAAAGAAGACCAAGTGGCTGCTTTGCAGATTTGATCAACTGAAGCTTCAGTCTTGAAAAAATGTGAAAAAAAAAAAAGAATTCTGCAAATGTATACCCATGCTCCTATATATGATATATATAACAGGCTTGAGAGAATGGGAAACAGAGCGAAAATTTATATAAAAAAAAAGAAAGAAAACTGATTCATAAAATGCTGCATGAAAAGAAAATTTATGCTTACCTGATAAATTTATTTCTTTTTTGACACGATGAGTCCATGGATCATCTTAATTACTAATGGGATATTCACCACCTGGTCAGCAGGAGGAGGCAAAGAGCACCACAGCAGAGCTGTTAAATAGCTCCTCCCTTCCCTCCCACTCCAGTCATTCGTTGAAGTTAGGAAGAGAAAGGAAAAGCCAAAGTGCAGAGGTGTCTGAAGTTTACAATAACCCACAACCTGTCTAGAAGAACAGGACGGGCCGTGGACTCATCGTGTCAAAAAAGAAATAAATTTATCAGGTAAGAATAAATTTTCTTTTCTTTTTTAAGACATGGAGTCCACGGATCATCTTAATTACTAATGGGATTCAATACCCAAGCTAGAGTACTCAGATGATACGGGAGGGACAAGACAGGGAACCTAAACGGAAGGCACCACTGCTTGAAGAACCTTTCTCCCAAAAGCGGCCTCAGCCGAGGCAAAAGTGTCAAATTTGTAGAACTTTGAAAAAGTGTGAAGAGAGGACCCAGTTGCAGCCTTGCAAATTTGTTCCACAGAAGCTTCATTTTTGAACATCCATGAGGAAGCAACAGCCCTTGTGGAATGGGCCGTAACTCTCCCGGGAGGCTGCTGTCCAGCAGTCTCATATGCAAAACGTATGATACTCTTCAGCCAAAAAGAAAGAGAAGTAGCCATAGCTTTCTGTCCCTTGCGTTTTCCTGAGAAAATCACCAACAAAGAAGAAGACTGACGAGAGTCCTTAGTCGCCTGCAGGAAAAACTTTAAAGCACGGACCACGTCCAAATTGTGCAGAAGTCTTTTCTTCTGAAAAGAAGGATTAGGACACAAGAAAAGAACAACAATCTCCTGATTAATGTTCCAATCAGAAACAACCTTAGGAAGAAATCCTAATTTAGTACGTAAAAATACCTTATCTGAATGGAAAATAAGATAAGGAGACTCATACTGTAATGCCGAGAGCTCTGACACTCTCCGAGCAGAAGAAATAGCAACAAGAAATAAAACTTTCCAAGATAACAACTTAATATCTAAGAAATGCATAGGCTCAAACGGAGCCCCTTGAAGAACTCTGAGAACTAAATTCAGACTCCATGGAGGAGTAACTGGTTTGAACACAGGCCTGATCCTGACCAAAGCCTGACAAAATTATTGTACATCTGTGACATCTGCCAGACGTTTGTGTAACAAAATAAAGACAGAGATTTGACCCTTTAGGGAAAACTTGACGATAAACCTTTCTCCAAACCCTCTTGGAGAAAAGACAAAATTCTAGGAATCCTAACTCTACTCCAAGAGTAGCCCATGGATTCACACCAATAGAGATATTTACGCCCTATCTTATAATAAATTTCTCTAGTGACAGGCTTACGAGCCTGAATCATGGTCTCAATGACCGAGTGAGAAAACCCCCGCTTGTATAATATTAAGCGTTCAATCTCCAAGCAGTCAGTTGCAGAGAAACCAGATTTTGGGTGAAGGAGGGGTCCTTGATTAGAAGGTCCCTCCTCAACGGAAGTCTCCAAGGTAGTACAGATGACATGTTCCCAAGATCTGCATTCCAAATCCTGTGAGGCTAAGCCGGTGCTATGAGGATCACCAATGCCCTCTCCTGTTTGATTCGAGCAATGACCCGAGGAAGAAAAGCAAATGGAAGAAAAAGCTGGAGAACACTTCCAGATGGAGTTCCCACTCCCCCGGATGAAAGATCTGCCTGCTCAGGAAATCCACCTCCCAGTTGTCCACCCCTGGAATGTGGATCACCGACAGGTAGCAAGAATGGTTTTGGAAACCTCTGTCATCACTAAGGAACTCCTCATTCCTCCCTGATGATTGATGTAAGCCACTGACATTATTTTATTCGACTGGAACCTGATAAACTGGACCGAGGCTAACTGAGGCCAGGCCATTGAACATTGTAGATCACTCTCAGCTCCAGAATGTTTATAGGAAGAACAGACTCTGGTTGAGTCCAAACCCCCTGAGTCCTTAGGGAGCCTCAGACTGCTCCCCACCCTAGAAGGCTGGCGTCTGTTGTCACAATCGCCCAAGATGTTCTGCGAAAGCAGGTTCCCTGGGAGAGATGATCCAGAGATAACCACCATTGAAGAGAATCCCTTGTCTCCTGCTCCAGTAGTAGTCGAGGAGACAAATCTGTATAATCTCCGTTCCATTGCCTTAGCATCCTTAACTTCAGAGGTCTGAGATGGAACCGAGCAAACGGGATGATGTTGCTGCCACCATCAGCCCGATTACCTCCATGCACTGAGCCACTGAAGGCCGAGGAGTGGTCTGAATGACTAGACAAGTATTGATATCTCTGATTCCCTGACATTCTGTCAGAAAAGTCTTCATTGATATGGAATCTATTATGGTTCCCAAGTTACCCTTGTGCTTGGGACTAAGGAACCCTTCTCCAAATTTACCTCCTACCCGTGAGATCACGGGAAGGGTAACACCATGTCCGTGTGAAATCTTGCTTGCTGTAAGGATGGCGCCTAGACTAGGAAGCCGTCCAGATAGGGCACCACTGCAATGCCCCGTAGCCGAAGCACCGCCAACAGTGATCCCAGGGCCTTTGTGAAAACTCTGAGAGCTGTGGCAAGACCAAAGGGAAGAGCCATGAACTGGAAGCATTTGTCCAGTAAGGCAAACCTTAGAACTTTAGACGATTCTTGTGAATGGCACATGAATGTACGAGTCCTTTAAATTCACTGTTGTCATAAATTGATCCTCTTGGATCAAGGGAAGAATGGAACGAATAGTTTCCATCTTGAAGGATGGTACACTAAGAAATTTGTTTAGACTTTGAGTTCTAAAAAGTGGTCTGAAGGTTCCCTCCTTTTTTTTGGGAACCACAAACCGATTGGGATAAAAAACCCAGACCCTGTACCTGTATTGGAACTGGAACAATCACTCCCAGGTCTGAGAGGTCTTCCTACGCAGTGTAAGAACGCCTCTCCTTTTGTCTGATCTGCGGATAATCTTGAAAGCAGAAACCTGCCTCTGGGAGGACAACTTTTGAACTCTAATTTGTGTCTCTGGGACACTATTTTCTATTGCCCAGGGATCCTGAACACCTCAAACCCAAGCCTGAGCGAAGACTGAAAGTCTGCTCCCTACAAGATCCGATCCCGGATTGGGGGCATGTCCTTCATGCTGTCTTTGATTTGACAGCAGGCTACTTGGAATTTTAAAAAAAAAAAAATTTAAATTTCAAAAGAGATTATTTCCGTCAAGCCAGGTCCCAACAAGGTCTTCCCCTTGTAAGGAATCGCTAAAAGCTTAGACTTAGAGCATACATCCGTAGAACAAGGCTCTAACTATAAGGCTCTGTGAGCTGGAACAGAGAAACCTGAAACCTATGCTCCCAGTTTGATAACTTGAAGGGAAGAATTAGAAATAAAGGAATTAGCCAATTTGAAAGCTTTTATCCTATCCTGGATTTTATCCAGGGGAGTTTCTGACTTAGTAGCATCAGACAACGCATCAAATCAATATGCCGTCGCACTAATGATGGTAGCAAAGTACACAGCTGGATGTCATTGTAAGCCCTGGTGTACATCCCTTTTCTAATTTTTGTCCATAGGACCTTTGAAAAAAAAAAAAACAACAACTATCCTCTAAGGGTATAGTAGTTCTCTTAGATAAGCTGGAAACTACTCCTTCTACCCTAGGGAATGTCTGCCCAGCCTCCTTAGCTGAATCGGCTATGGGAAACATCTTTTTAAATATAGGGAATGCAGTCTTCCATTCCTTATAACTTACTGGACGCACTAGGATAGATTACACCGGTAGTGTCAGAGTCGCCCAGGGTAGCTAAAACCTCCTAAAGTAACAAATGGAGGTTTTCAAGCTAAAAAACTGAAAGAAAAACAACCTCAGGATCAAATAAAGAGAATTATTCATCTGAGTCTGAGAATTCTCTCTCAGATAATCCCAAAGTATCTTCCTCTTTCAGGTAACAGGGAAGACCCATTCGGAATAGCAACTACTGAATCAATCACCCTAAATAATTGAAAATAATTCTGTGGGACACTATAGGAGAAATTTGTGTCATAGCTTGACCATTGTCAACAGACTCCTAACCAGCAATCACCTTAGAGGGAGTAGGTTCAGAAAAGAGAGAATGTTTTTAATAAAAATTGACACATAAAAAACGTTACTGTCTCTTTAAATCTTAAAAGTAACTTTTTTTATTTTTTGTGTGCTTTTGTTCCATCCTAAGTCACAAACAATGAATTAACAAATAAACAGCTGAAATTCTTTTAATAAAATTAACAGATAAAAAAAACGTTACTGTCTCTTTAAATTTTACAACTGTAACTTTATCTTTGTGTGCAGAAATGAGTTAAGGTAGCACGCAAATATCATTAGAACTTCATCAATTCAGCCTGGTGCAACATTGGCCTTAGAAAAATTTTGCTTAGAAAAAATACGATCCCTATAATTTAAGGACCTTTGAATACATGAAGGACCGAAAGGGATTGGTGGTTCTACATTAGCTTCCAAACATAATGAGTAAGAAGCATTTTGCAAGGCTCCTTGGTCTATCATTAAACAGAATTGAGCCTTATAAGCAATAAAATTAATGTTTCATAAAAACGGTACTGTCGCTTTAAATTCAAAGAGACAACTGCTTTATTTTGTTTAACAAAAATAATAACGTTACATCAAAAAGTAATTTTTTTACTTAAAAAACACTACTTATAAAAATAAAAGCACCCCTGCACCTCATAAGATGTGCTGAGGTGCTGCTACGCTCCCAGTTTAACCGGAACCAAATATGCAAACAGCGCAACCTATTTTGCGATGCGCTGCAGAGAATAAGGAAAATCAAATCTCAAACCGGTGCTAGAAACGCATGTCCTTATGCAGACCATGCGCATCTACACCGCTCCTAATAACGCCTCCCTCTCTCGATGTAGGCAGAGTATCTACCCGACTGCTGCGCCATGAAAATGGCGCGAGTCGGAAGCTCCGCCCATCGTGGGCGTGAAGAAAAAAACAACTGTCACACTTAACTGATAATAAGAGGACGATAATAGTGAATAAAGTTAAAAAATAACCATCTGAGCAAAAGTTATTTAAATGCAAAGGACTGTCCCCAGTCCCTGTACTTGCACCTATGCTGTTAATTAATTCTCCTGAACTAGGAGAGATGAAAATTATGTCAGTTAGGGAAATAAAGTGCTAGCCCTTTCCTGGGTCCCCCCAGAAATAAATAAGCAGCACTTACCTTAATGTCTGCCTGACAGCTAGGCAGATCACAGGTTTAAGAGGTCCTCTCCCTCCTATTGACCTGTTGAAAAAAAAGGCATGCTGAGTAATCCATTACCTCAGACTAAGGCATAAAGGGCAGCAAATATATGGGAGGCGCAGTGAGAATTATGTCCCACAAGTTCCCATTGCTCTAAAGCCACCAAAGCCCTACTGAAGAGACTGATATGGACTACAGCTACACCCTAAGACAAAGCAGCACAATCTTGCACTACTTTTAAAATAATAAACTGTTGATTGAAGAATCTAATCTAACACCTCACTTTACCACTTCCTATCACTAACATAGGCAAAGAGAATGACTAGAGTGGGAGGGAAGGGAGGAGCTATTTAACAGCTCTGCTGTGGTGCTCTTTGCCTCCTCTTGCTGACCAGGAGATGAATATCCCATTAGTAATTAAGATGATCCGTGGACTCATTGTGTCTTAAAAAATAAAGCTCAAGTTTTTTTCTGAGAACACTGAATGAGCTGGGGGCGGGGCTTCTAACTGCAATTTTGGCTGGAAATTTTTGGCGAAAAAAAATGGCGCAAAATGATGACATGTCACGCTATGACATAAATAGCATCACATGCATGACATGCAAGGCTGTAGTGGATTTCTAATACACCTATCACTCTAAAAAGCAGATAAGAATTTCGATTATAAATACAAAAAAACTAAATGTACCTAAATATAGCCTAATGGATACTTCTATTATCGCTGCATAAAATGTGATTATCAACATTCCATGAGACTTACATAATACTTAGCATCCTAAATTATAAATAAATTACTAGCTCCAAAAAAAATAAATTTATGCTTACCTGATATATTTCTTTCCGGATATGGTGAGTCCATGGCATCATCAATTACTGTTGGCAATATCACTCCTGGCCAGCAGGAGGAGACAAAGTGCACCACAGCCAAGCTGTTAAGTGTCACTCCCCTTCCCACAAACCCCAGTCATTCGACTGAAGGTAAATGGAAAAAAAGGAGTAACACAAGGTGTAGAGGTGCCTGAGGTTTTAGTTTAAAAAAACTGCCTTAAAATAAAGGAGGGGGCCGTGGACTCACCATATCCAGAAAGTAAGAAATTTATCAGGTAAGCATAAATTTTGCTTTCTTTCCTAAGATATGATGAGTCCACGGCATCATCAATTACTGTTGGGAACCAATACCCAAGCTAGAGGACACAGATGATTATGGAGGGTCAAGACAGGCAACCTAAACAGAAGGCACCACCACTTTCTCCCAAAATAGGACTCAGCCGAGGCAAAAGTATAAAATTTGGAAAATTTGGAAAAATTATGCAGAGGAGACCAAGTTGCAGCCTTGCAAATCTGTTCCACAGAAGCTTAATTTTTGAAAGCCCAAGAAGAAGCGACAGCCCTAGTGGAATGAGATGTAATTATCTCAGGAGGTTGCTGTCCAGCAGTCTCATAGGCCAAACAAATTATACTTCTCAACCAGAGAGAAAGAGAAGTAGCAGTAGCTTTCTGACCTTTATGTTTCCCAGAAAAACAAACAAGGCAGAAGACTGGCGAAAATCCTTAGTCGCCTGTAAGTAGAATTTTAGAGCACGCACAGCATCCAAATTGTGCAACAAACGTTCCTTATGAGAAGAAGGATTAGGACAGAGAAGAAACAACAATTTCCTGATTAATATTTCTATCCGAAACAACTTTAGGAAGGAAACCAAATTTAGTACAAAGGACCGCCTTATCGGCATAAAAGATAAGAGAAGAGATAGCCATAAGAAACAAAACCTTCCAAGATAGCAACTTAAAAACTTAAAATCTGTGGAATGCATTGGCTCAAACAGAGCCTGCTGCAAAACCTTAAGCACAAGATTAAGGGGCCTATTTATCAAAGGTCTTGCGGAACTGATCCGACAGTGCGCTCTCCGCATTTAACATTGCACCAGCAGCTCACTAGAGCTGCTGGTGCAACGCCGCCCCCCCCCCCCTGCTGACTCGTGGCCAGAAACACGCCAGAAACACGGGTCCACAAGCTCCGTTCGGAGCTTGATAAATGGGCGCCTAAGGCTCCAAGGAGGAACAACTAACTTAAACACAGGCCTGATTCTGACCAAGGCCTGACAAAAGGATTGCACATCTGGTACATCCGCTAGACGCTTATGTAGCAAAATAGATAGCGCAGAAATCTGACAAATCTTTCTCCAGACCTTCCTGAAGAAAAGACAAAATCCTAGGAATCCTGACCTTACTCCAAGAGTAGCCCTTAGATTCACACCAATAAAGATGCTTACGCCATATCTTATGGTAAATCTTTCTAGTAACAGGCTTACGAGCCTGAATCATGGTCTCAATGACCGACTCCAGAACTAAGCGTTCAATCTCCAAGCAGACAGCTTCAGAGAAACAAAATTTGGATAAAGGAAGGGACCCTGAAGTGGAAGGTCCTTCCTCAGAAGCAGTCTCCAAGGTGGGAGAGACGACATCTCCACTAGATCCGCATACCACTGATACTCTCTCCTGTTTGATACAAGAAATGACTTGTGAAAGGAGAGCAAATGGAGGAAACTGAGGGTTAAGCTGTCTGCTCAGAAAATCCGCTTCCCAGTTGTCCACTCCTGGAATGTGGATGGCAGATAGACATCAATTGTGAGCTTCCGCCCACTGAATAATCCAAGCCACCTCCTTCATGGCTAAGGAACTCTGAGTTCTTCCCTGGTAGTTGATGTAAGCCACTGAGGTTATGTTGTCTGACTGAAACCTGATAAACAGGGCTAAGAACAACTGAGGCCAAGCCATTAGTGCATTGTAAATCACTCTCGACTCTAAGATGTTTATGGGGAGAGCAGACTCCTCTTGAGTCCAGAGTCCCTGCGCCTTTAATGTGTTCCAGACTGCTCCCCAGCCCAGCAGGCTGGCATCCATGGTCACAATCACCCAGGAAGGTCTCCGAAAGCATGTGCCCTGAAACAGATTTCCCTGCGAAAGCCACCACGGGAGGGAGTCTCTTGTTGACCAATCTAGATCTATCCTCTGAGACAGATCCGCATGGTCTCTGTTCCATTGACTGAGCATGCATAACGGCAAAGCTCTCAAATTGAATCAAGCAAAGGGAATGAGGTCCATGGAAGCAACCATCAGACCAATTACCTCCATACATTGAGCTACTGATGGCCGAACAGTAGAATGGAGAGAGAGGCAAGACAAAATAATTTTTACTTTTCTGACATCCGTCAGAAATATTTTCATTGATATGGAATCTATTATAGTCCCTAAGAAAACTACCCTTATAGCTGGAATAAGGGAACTCTTCTCCATATTCACTTTCTATCTGTGGGAACGTAGAAAAGACAACAAGATCTCTGTATGAGAGTTTGCTTGTTGAAAAGATGGTGCCTGAACCAAGATGTTGTCCAGGTATGGCGCTACTGCAATTCCCCGAGCCCTGACCACTGCCAAGAGAGCCTCCAGGACCATTGAGAAAATTCTGGGAGCTGTGGCAAGGCCAAACGGAAGAGCCACAAACTGAAAGTGTTTGTCTAAAAAGGCAAATCTCAGAAACTTGTGATGAACCCTGTGAATGGGAACATGAAGGTACGCATCCTTCAGGATCACCCTCTTGAACTAAAGGAAGAATGGAACGGATAGTCTCCATCTTGAAGGATGGCACTCTGCGAAATCTGTTTAGACACTTCATGGTTCCCAAAAAAGAGGGAACTTTCCAACCTATTTTAGACCTGAACAGATTGGAATAGAAACCTAGTCCCTGTTCCTGGACTGGAATCAGAACTGTCACTCCCAGGGAGAAAAGATCCTGCACACATTTCAAGAATGCCTCTCTTTTGATCTGGTCTGCAGATAACCTTGAGAGGTAGAACCTGCCCCTGGGAGGAAGAGTCTTGAAATTTGTAACCCTGAGATACTATGTCCCTAGCCCAGGGATCTGGGACATCTCGTACCCATGCTTGGGAAAAATGAGAAAGTCTGCCCCCCACTTGATTCGCTCCCGGATCGGGGACAAACCCTTCATGCCGATTTAGAGTCAGCTGCAGGCTTCTTTGATTGCTTCCCCTTATTCCAAGTCTGACTGGGTTTCCAAGAAGGCTTGGACTGTTCCTGCTTGGTAGAGGAAGGGGAAGACTTACCTCTGAAGTTAGGAAAGGAACAAAATTACTCTGACGTCCTTTCGGTGTATTCTTCTTATCTTGAGGAAGAAAAGACCCTTTACTACCCGTGATATCAGAAATAATTTCTGTCAAGCCAGGTCCAAACATGGTGTTACCCTTGTAAGGAATCGCCAAAAACTTGGACTTAGATGAAACATCCTCTGACCAAGAATTCAGCCACAAAGCTCTGCGTGCAAGCACAGCGAAACCAGATATTTTGGCTCCCAATTTAAATTACCTGCAATCAAGCATCCGTAATAAAGGAATTGGCTAATTTAAGAGCCTTAATCCTGTCTTGGATCTCCTCCAAGGGAGAACTGGATGAACAAAAATTATTTTCAAATAAGCCTCTAGCTCTTTGTCCATTGGATCCTTAAAAGAGCAGCTATCCTCAATAGGAATAGTAGTTCTCTTAGCCAGAGTAGAAATGGCCCCTTCTACTTTGGGCACCATTTGCCACGACTCTTTAATGGAGTAAGCAACAGGAAACATCTTCTTAAAGACAGGAGACGTGGAGAAAGGAATCCCAGGTCTCTCCCATTCCTGTGCAATAATTTCCGTAGCATGATCTGGCACAGGAAACACCTCCACAGAGGAAGGAACATCAAAGTATTTATTAAGTTTACTAGATTTCCTAGGGTTGACAGCGACAGGGGTATCGGAGTCGTCCAGGGTAGCCAAACCTCCTTTAACAGGACACGGAGAAGTTCAAGCTTAAATCTGAAGGATGCTACTTCAGTATCAGATAAAGGAATTAAACTGTCCAAATCTGAGATCTTGCCCTCAGAGGCTACTGACGGATCCTCTTCCTCAGACTCATGAGGAAGGGCAACCTGAGTAGCAGATAATGGAACAGAAACCTGTCTTTCTGACTCTCTAAATTTCCTCTTGCCTTTTCCCTTTAATATTTGAAAAGCAGATAATGCCAGCAATACCGCAGAAGATACCTGTGCATGCAGCAATATCTGTAGGCATAAATACTCTGCCAGGAGATTGAGAGGAACTGCAGGACACTGTATGTGACACCAAAGAGGCTTGGGAAACTTGAGGAGAAAGCTGTGGCATAGTTTGGACAGCATCATCCTGACCAAACCGCTCCAGCTGAGAATTAACTGACAGCCTAAGGAGCCGATCCGGAGAGCAAACTGTACTGCTCCGGCTGAGAATTAAATGACAGCTTAAGTAGCCGGTCCGGAGGGCAAATTGTACTTTTAGCTCTATATTAAAGGAATTTAAAGGAGCTACTGCAATGTTACAGCAGAAACTGAACCTGCGCTTTCTATTGTTGCACAAAAACACACTGACAGAACTGTGCCATTCCTGTGCAATCCACAAACACAAATTGCCCATAAAATTAACCCCTTCCTGTAAGGGTCTAATAATGTCTCTCTGTCACATATATTAAAGTACCTGCACCAGCCTGTATTATATCCCACCAAGGATATAACTAAGTCCCAAAATCTGCAGCTTCCAGTGCCAGACAAACATCTAGCACTTACCTGCATTCTAGCTATCTGGCAGGAGGACAGCTCACACAGCGTGGAAGGACGCCACTCCTTACAGAGGCCTTCTATACTAGGACAGCAAATATTTTAAGAAAACGCAGCAACCCCCTGACCGGGGTTTGTGGGAAGGAGAGTGATACTTAACAGCTTGGCTGTGGTGCTCTTTGCCTCCTCCTGCTGGCCAGGAGTGATATTCCCAACAGTAATTGATGATGCCGTGGACCATATCTTAGGAAAGAAAAAGCCTGCACGTTTCACAGACTCTACCAACCTTGACAAATATTTAGCCACAAATAAAGTTGCTAAAAAGAAGCACTGAATTACTGACTAAAGGCATGTGTACAAACAATATATAACAACTTTACTTAAAAAGGGCCCAATCCATAACTTAGAGTGTCTTATATAATAAAAGTATATACTTACCGTGTAAGTATCCCCATATAGCAGACAGCCAAACCAGTACTGAAACATATCAGCAGAGGTAATGGTAGAGGAGTATAACGTCGATCTATAAAGGGAGGCAGCAGATGAATCCCTGAGACTGATTTACAGAGAGCCCTAGAATAGATTTCCCATAGGCGAAAACATGGTGTCATCAGGCAATACTCCCTTCACATCTCTCAGACAAACACTGCACTTAGAGAGGAACTGGGCTTCAATATGCATAGAGGCGCCCCTCACATAAGAAATCAAGCACATCATGCTTCCCCACCTCCTAAGGAGGCAAAGTTTTTAAAATTGAGGTATGAGTGAGGTGGGAGGTGTAGAATAGATATATATTTTACATTAACATTATTAGATATAAACATACATTTTGCATGATTTATGTCTAACGTAGTGTTAGCGCATATGAAGATTTAGTTATCTTAAGTTGAATTATGTAAATATTAAATATAAAATATTGAAAAAAATATTAATAATTATAGATACTGTAAAATATAAATATAATCTACAAATGTTTTAGAATATTTTAGTACATTAATTAATATTTCTCAATATTTTATATTTAATAAATACATAACACACCTTATAGTGATGATAAATCCTAGTGTTTCAATTGCTAGGGTTTACCAGCACTAAAATAATGGTGAATTTCCTTCATTAATTTAAAAAAAAAAACAACTGCGTAAAAGTCACCTTTACTTTTCTGTGTCTTCACTGCTAACCTAAGAGCGGTGGGCTGCCCATGACACAGCTCATTTTTTCAATCAGATTACGTGTCCACCTCTTAACCAATAGCTGTGCTAGCATTCTGCACTGAAGCTTTCCGTCAAAGGGAGATAAGGGAACTTGATGGCACATTAGTGTTTAGTGGGTTTAGCAATGACAGGAGGCACGTTGCCCACTGGTGTGTCATGGGCAGGACCTGGTGTGCCAAGGGAAGGACCAGGTGTGTCATGGGTGGAGGTTCATCTGGTTGCAATATCCAGGATGGTTGGGTAACTACCAAAATATCACCACTTATCTGTCATCAAAATGGGTGATTGGTGACTCTGCTGAATGTCAACATCATGGGCTGCAAGACCTCAATATACATTGCAGCTTTGGCATTACTAACACCTTTACTTACCTCAGTCTGTGCAAGCTGCACTTTCTTCTCAGCACTCTGCAGCTGATTCTGTAATTTCTGCTTGTCTTCTTCTCGGGAGAGTTTCTGATTGCCCTCAATGGCAGTGTCTTCCTCTCTTACCACGCCTCCCACTGGCAGAATAAGATCTTCTGCATCATACGGTGTAACAGGTTTATGTGTCAACTCATCTGGTTCCTGCACTCCCTCTGACTCCTCTACCCCATCCCCAAGGTCTGGGTCCTCCACCCTGCAAGAAGATAGATGAATAATAGTGTAAGCTCTTGTGCATAGATAGGGTAGCTTAAATTTAATATCTTTAATTAGGATTCTTGTAACATCAACTTATTATATACTAGCTGTTGCCCGCAGCTTCGCATGGATTTTGTGATTTGTGAAAAATAGAGAAAAACCTGACCACACGTAACGTGTGTGCCCATTTGGGTTGCACACTCGCTGACATTAACTTCTTGAGTTTTCATTAATTCTCTGTGTTTCTCGTAATCTAAATACATATTTTTCATGTCTGTAACATCTTTGTTTTTTGAGATATAGGTATCCTCATAAATCACCCCCCTTGATAAAACGCGTGTTTGTTTATTTTTAAAGGCAAATCTAAATACCAATTTTCACATGTGTAACATCATTGTTTTTTGAGATATAGGTATTCTCATAAATAATAAGTGAATTTTGGGGAACTGGTAAAACACGTTTCTTTATGTTTCAAGGACAATCTAAATACCAATTTTCACATCTGTAACATTGTCGGTTTATGAAATATAGGTATCCTCATAAATCAGCACCCCCCCTTTTAACCCCCCCTTAAGTGAATATTGGGGAAATGGTGAAACACATGTTTCTGTATTTTTGAAGGAGAATCTAAATACCAATTTTCATGTCTGTAACATTGTCGGATTTTTGAGATATAGATATCCTCATAAATCAGCCCCCCCCCCCCCATTTGACCACCCTTAAGTGAATTTTGGGGAAATGGTAAAACATGTGTTTGTTTATTTTTCAAGGAGAATCTAAATACCAATTTTAACGTCTGTAACATTGTCGGTTTTTTAGATATAGGTATTCTCATAAATCAGCCCCCCCCCCCCTTTTGACCCCCCTTAAATGAATTTTGGGGAAATGGTAAAACACATTTCTGTATTTTTCAAGGAGGATCTAAATACCAATTTTCACGTCTGTAACATCGTCGGTTTTTGAGATATAGGTATCCTCATAAATCAGCCCCCCCTTTTGACCCCCCTTAAGTGAATTTTGGGGAAATGGTAAAAACATAATTTATGTTTACCTGATAAATTTGTTTATTTCCGGATATGGTGAGTCCACGTAATCATCAATTACTAGTGGGAATATCTCTCCTGACCAGCAGGAGGCGGCAAAGAGCACCACAGCAAAAACTGTTAAATACCACTCCCGCAGAGGTGCCTGATGTTTATAGAAAAATAAACCGTCTTAAATAAAGGGTGAGCCCTGGACTCACCATATCCGGAAATAGATTTATCAGGTAAGCATAAATTATGTTTTCTTTCCTAAGATATGGTGAGTCCACGGAATTATCAATTACTAGTGGGAATCAATACCCAAGCTAGAGGACACAGATGATAAGGGAGGGACAAGACATGTAACCTAAACAGAAGGCACCACTGCTTGAAGAACCTTTCTCCCAAAAGAAGCCTCAGCCGAAGCAAAAGTATCAAATTTGTAAAATATTTAAAAAGTGTGTAAGGATGATCAAGTAGCAGCCCTGCAAATCTATTTCATAGAAGCTCCATTATTAAAAGCCCAAGAAAAAGAAACAGCCCTGATAGAAAGAGCCGTGATTCTCTCAGGAGGCTGCCGTCCAGCAGTCTCATAAGCCAAGGGAAAAATACTCCTCAACAAAAAAGAAAGAGAAGAAGCCGTAGCTTTCTGACCCTTTCTCTTCCCAGAATAAACAACACATAAGGAAAAAGACTAACAAAAATCCTTAGTTGCCTGTAAATAAAACTTTAAAGCATGTACCACATCTAGGTTGTGCAACAAATGTTCCTTATTAGAAGAAGGATCAGGACACAAGGAAGGAACAACAATCTCTTGATTAATATCCCCATCCGAAACCAAATTGGAAAGAAAAACTAAGGCGGTACACAGAACTACATTATCAGAATGAAAAATAAGGAAAAGAGATTCATACTGCAAAGCTGAAAGCTCCAAAACTCTCTGAGCAGAAGAAATAGCAACCAAAAACAAAACCTTCCAGGATAAACACTTAATATCCAAAGAATGCATAGGTTCAAAAGGAGCATGTTGAAGAACTCTAAGAATCAAATTGAGACTCCACGGAAGAGTAGCAAATTTAAACCTAGGGCTGACTGTAACCAGAACCTGGCAAAAAGACCTGGCATAACTGCCAGAAGTTTATGCAACAAAATAGATAAAGGAGAAATTTGACCCCTCTCCAAACGCTCTTGGAGAAAAAGACAAAATCCTAGGAATTTGAACTCTATTCCAAGAAAAACCTCTGGAATCACACCAATACAAATATATACGCCAAATCTTATAATAAATCTTTCTAGACACAGGCTTTCGAGTCTGAATCATAGCTTCAATAACTGATTCAGACAAACTTAGATAATATCAAGCGTTCAATCTCCAAGCAATCAGCTTCAGAGAAACGAGATTTGGATGAAGGAAGGGCTCCTGAAGTAGAAGGCCCTTCCGTAACGGAAGACTCCAAGGTGGAAGAGATGACATCTCCACCAGATCCGCATACCAGATTCTGCGAGGCCACGCCGGGACAATGAGAATCACCAAAGCCCTCTCCTGTCTGATTCGAGAAATGAACCATGGAAGGAGAGCGAACGGAGGAAAAACATACACTAGACTGAAGTTCCAAGGAACGACCAGAGCATCTAACAGTACAGCCTGAGGATCTTGAGACCCGTGACCCATACCTTAAAAGCTTGGCATTCTGACGAGATGCCATGAGATCCAGCTCCGGCTGCCCCCACTTGAGAATCAAGTTAGAAAATACCTCCGGATGGAGTACCCACTCCCCTGGATTAAAATTCTGTCATCTTAGAAAATCTGCTTACCAATTGTCCCCCCCTGGAATGTGGATCGAAGACAGACAACAATTATGGAATAATCCTGGCTACCTCTGTCATGGCCAAGGAACTCTGAGTCCCCCCCCTGATTGCTGTAAGACACGGACGTTATGTTGTCCGACTGAAATCTGATAAACTGGACTGAAGCTAACTGAGGCCAGGACAGAAGAGCATTGAAAATTGCCCTCAGCTCTAGAATATTTATAGGAAGAACCAACTCCTCCCAAGTCCAAAGACCCTGAGCCTTTAATGAACCCCAGACAGCTCCCCTTTACCAAGACTGGCAGCCATGGTCACAATCCCAGGTAGGTCTGCGGAAGCAGGTTCGCAGAGAAGACCCTGGGACAACCACCACAGAAGAGAGTTTATTATCTCCTGATCAAAAACAATACGTGGAGACAGATCCGCATAATCCCCCTTCCATTGTCTGAGCATGCACAACTGCAGATGCCTGAAATGGAACCAAGCAAACGGAATTATGTCTATAACTGACACCATTAGATCAATAACCTCCATACACTGAGCTACTGATGACCAGGAAAAGGCCTGAAGAATAAGACAAGGATTGAAGATTTTTGAATTTCTGGCCTCTGTCAGAATAAAAAACTTACGGCTAGATTTAGAGTTCGGCGGTAAAAGGGCTGTTAACGCTCCGCGGGTTTTTTTCTGGCCGCACCATAAATTTAACTCTGGTATCGAGAGTTTAATCAAATGCTGCGTTAGGCTCCAAAAAAGGAGCGTAGAGCATATTTAGCGCAAATGCAACTCTCGATACCAGAGTTGCTTACGGACGCGGCCGGCCTCAAAAACGTGCTCGTGCACGATTCTCCCATAGGAAACAATGGGGCTGTTTGAGCTGAAAAAAAACCTAACACCTGCAAAAAAGCAGCGTTCAGCTCCTAACGCAGCCCCATTGTTTCCTATGGGGAAACACTTCCTACGTCTGCACCTAACACTCTAACATGTACCCCGAGTCTAAACACCCCTAGCCTTACACTTATTAACCCCTAATCTGCCGCCCCCGCTATCGCTGACCCCTGCATTACACTTTTAACCCCTAATCTGCCGCTCCGTAAACCGCCGCCACCTACGTTATCCCTATGTACCCCTAATCTGCTGCCCTAACATCGCCGACCCCTATGTTATATTTATTAACCCCTAATCTGCCCCCCACAACGTCGCCGACACCTACCTACACTTATTAACCCCTAATCTGCCGAGCGGACCTGAGCGCTACTATAATAAAGTTATTAACCCCTAATCCGCCTCACTAACCCTATCATAAATAGTATTAACCCCTAATCTGCCCTCCCTAACATCGCCGACACCTACCTTCAATTATTAACCCCTAATCTGCCGACCGGAGCTCACCGCTATTCTAATAAATGTATTAACCCCTAAAGCTAATTCTAACCCTAACACTAACACCCCCCTAAGTTAAATATAATTTTTATCTAACGAAATAAATTAACTCTTATTAAATAAATGATTCCTATTTAAAGCTAAATACTTACCTGTAAAATAAATCCTAATATAGCTACAATATAAATTACATTTATATTATAGCTATTTTAGGATTAATATTTATTTTACAGGTAACTTTGTATTTATTTTAACCAGGTACAATAGCTATTAAATAGTTAAGAACTATTTAATAGTTACCTAGTTAAAATAATTACAAATTTACCTGTAAAATAAATCCTAACCTAAGTTATAATTAAACCTAACACTACCCTATCAATAAAATAATTAAATAAACTACCTACAATTACCTACAATTAACCTAACACTACACTATCAATAAATTAATTAAACACAATTGCTACAAATAAATACAATTAAATAAACTATCTAAAGTACAAAAAATAAAAAAGAACTAAGTTACAGAAAATAAAAAAATATTTACAAACATAAGAAAAATATTACAACAATTTTAAACTAATTACACCTACTCTAAGCCCCCTAATAAAATAACAAAGACCCCCAAAATAATAAATTCCCTACCCTATTCTAAATTTAAAAAGTTACAAGCTCTTTTACCTTACCAGCCCTGAACAGGGCCCTTTGCGGGGCATGCCCCAAGAAGTTCAGCTCTTTTGCCTGTAAAAGAAAACATACAATACCCCCCCCCCCAACATTACAACCCACCACCCACATACCCCTAATCTAACCCAAACCCCCCTTAAATAAACCTAACACTAAGCCCCTGATGATCTTCCTACCTTGTCTTCACCATGCCAGGTTCACCGATCCGTCCTGGCTCCAAGATCTTCATCCAACCCAAGCGGGGGTTGGCGATCCATAATCCGGGGCTCCAAAGTCTTCCTCCTATCCGGCAAGAAGAGGACATCCGGACCGGCAAACATCTTCTCCAAGCGGCATCTTCTATGTTCTTCCATCCGATGACGACCGGCTCCATCTTGAAGACCTCCAGCGCGGATCCATCCTCTTCTTCCGACGACTAGACGACGAATGACGGTTCCTTTAAGGGACGTCATCCAAGATGGCGTCCCTCGAATTCCGATTGGCTGATAGGATTCTATCAGCCAATCGGAATTAAGGTAGGAATTTTCTGATTGGCTGATGGAATCAGCCAATCAGAATCAAGTTCAATCCGATTGGCTGATCCAATCAGCCAATCAGATTGAGCTCGCATTGTATTGGCTGATCGGAACAGCCAATAGAATGCGAGCTCAATCTGATTGGCTGATTGGATCAGCCAATCGGATTGAACTTGATTCTGATTGGCTGATTCCATCAGCCAATCAGAAAATTCCTACCTTAATTCCGATTGGCTGATAGAATCCTATCAGCCAATCGGAATTCGAGGGACGCCATCTTGGATGACGTCCCTTAAAGGAACCGTCATTCGTCGTCTAGTCGTCGGAAGAAGAGGATGGATCCGCGCTGGAGGTCTTCAAGATGGAGCCGGTCGTCATCGGATGGAAGAACATAGAAGATGCCGCTTGGAGAAGATGTTTGCCGGTCCGGATGTCCTCTTCTTGCCGGATAGGAGGAAGACTTTGGAGCCCCGGATTATGGATCGCCAACCCCCGCTTGGGTTGGATGAAGATCTTGGAGCCAGGACGGATCGGTGAACCTGGCATGGTGAAGACAAGGTAGGAAGATCATCAGGGGCTTAGTGTTAGGTTTATTTAAGGGGGGTTTGGGTTAGATTAGGGGTATGTGGGTGGTGGGTTGTAATGTTGGGGGGGGGGTATTGTATGTTTTCTTTTACAGGCAAAAGAGCTGAACTTCTTGGGGCATGCCCCGCAAAGGGCCCTGTTCAGGGCTGGTAAGGTAAAAGAGCTTGTAACTTTTTAAATTTAGAATAGGGTAGGGAATTTTTTATTTTGGGGGTCTTTGTTATTTTATTAGGGGGCTTAGAGTAGGTGTAATTAGTTTAAAATTGTTGTAATATTTTTCTTATGTTTGTAAATATTTTTTTATTTTCTGTAACTTAGTTCTTTTTTATTTTTTGTACTTTAGATAGTTTATTTAATTGTATTTATTTGTAGCAATTGTGTTTAATTAATTTATTGATAGTGTAGTGTTAGGTTAATTGTAGGTAATTGTAGGTAGTTTATTTAATTATTTTATTGATAGGGTAGTGTTAGGTTTAATTATATCTTAGGTTAGGATTTATTTTACAGGTAAATTTGTAATTATTTTAACTAGGTAACTATTAAATAGTTCTTAACTATTTAATAGCTATTGTACCTGGTTAAAATAAATACAAAGTTACCTGTAAAATAAATATTAATCCTAAAATAGCTATAATATAAATGTAATTTATATTGTAGCTATATTAGGATTTATTTTACAGGTAAGTATTTAGCTTTAAATAGGAATCATTTATTTAATAAGAGTTAATTTATTTCGTTAGATAAAAATTATATTTAACTTAGGGGGGTGTTAGTGTTAGGGTTAGACTTAGCTTTAGGGGTTAATACATTTTTTAGAATAGCGGTGAGCTCCGGTCGGCAGATTAGGCGTTAATAATTGAAGGTAGGTGTCGGCGATGTTAGGGAGGGCAGATTAGGGGTTAATACTATTTATGATAGGGTTAGTGAGGCGGATTAGGGGTTAATAACTTTATTATAGTAGCGCTCAGGTCCGCTCGGCAGATTAGGGGTTAATAAGTGTAGGTAGGTGTCGGCGACGTTGTGGGGGGCAGATTAGGGGTTAATAAATATAACATAGGGGTCGGCGATGTTAGGGGCAGAAGATTAGGGGTACATAGGGATAACGTAGGTGGCGGCGCTTTGCGGTCGGAAGATTAGGGGTTAATTATTTTAAGTAGCTTGCGGCGACATTGTGGGGGGCAAGTTAGGGGTTAATAAATATAATATAGGGGTCGGCGGGGTTAGGGGCAGCAGATTAGGGGTACATAAGTATAACGTAGGTGGCGGTCGGCAGATTAGGGGTTAAAATTTTAATCGAGTGGCGGCGATGTGGGGGGACCTCGGTTTAGGGGTACATAGGTAGTTTATGGGTGTTAGTGTACTTTAGGGTACAGTAGTTAAGAGCTTTATAAACCGGCGTTAGCCAGAAAGCTCTTAACTCCTGCTTTTTTCAGGCGGCTGGAATCTTGTCGTTAGAGCTCTAACGCTCACTGCAGAAACGACTCTAAATACCAGCGTTAGAAAGATCCCATTGAAAAGATAGGCTACGCAAATGGCGTAGGGGGATCTGCGGTATGGAAAAGTCGCGGCTGTAAAGTGAGCGTTAGACCCTTTAATCACTGACTCCAAATACCAGCGGGCGGCCAAAACCAGCGTTAGGAGCCTCTAACGCTGGTTTTGACGGCTACCGCCGAACTCTAAATCTAGGCCTTAATTTCTAGGGAATCTATTATTGTTCCCAAAAATACCACTCCTGTAGCAAAGAATCAAGGAACTTTTTCCTAAATTCACCTTCCAACCGTGGGAGCGCAGAAAAGACAACAATATCTCAGAGAGGGAGCTTGCTTGTTGAAGAGATGTCGTCTGAACCAGAAAAATCGACCAGATAAAGCGCCACTGCAACACCCTGTAACCAAAGAACCACAAAAAATGCTCCCAGAACCTTCGAAAAAATCCTGGGAGCCGTAGCAAGACCAAATGGAAAGGTCACAGACTGAAAATGTTTGTCTAGAAACTCAAATCTTAAAAACTTGTGATAATCCTTGTGGATAGGAAAATGCAGATACGCATCCTTTAAATCCACTGTATTCATGAACTGACCCTCCTGAACTAAAGGAAGAATGGAACAAACGGTCTCCATCTTGAAAGACGGAACGCTGAGAAACTTGTTCACACTCTTGAAATCTAGAATAGGATGGAATGTTCCCTCTCTTTTGGAAACTACGAACAGATTGGAATAAAAACCCAGACTCTGCTCCTGAAAAGGAACAGGAGCTATTATTCCCATATCGGAAAGATCCTGGACACAACACAAGAACACCTTTCTCTTTATAAGGTTTACAGATAACCTGGAGGCAAGAAACCTGCCCCTGGGATAAGTCCTGAACTCTAGCTCGTAACCCGGGGATACGATGTTCACCACCCAGGGATCCGGAACATCCCGAACCCAAGCCTGAGCGAAAAAGAAAATCTGCCCCCACAAGATCCGCTCCCGGATCGGGGGCAGACCCTTCATGCTGACTTTGAGTCAGTAACAGGCTTTATAAACTGTATCCCCTTATTCCAGGAATGATTGGACTTCCAGGAAGACTTAGGGGCCTAGTTATCAACGCGTCTACTTTATCTGCCTTCGCCGGCCCAATACCCCCGCCTAAGCTCACCTACCATCGCCGCCGCAGATCTGCAAAATTTCGCCTAAGTTATCAATAAAGCTGTCAAAAAGCGGCGCACCAAGTACGGGGCGATGAGCAGCGGACTGTGATAGATATCACTCATCCGATCTCGCTGCTCTTCGGCTTTTTTACAGCTTTATTGCTAGCCTGTCACTAACCACCCACACTAACTACACTGTTCTACCCCTATACCGGTGCCCCCGGAGCCCCCCGCAACTCAATAAAGTTATTAACCCCTAAACCGCCGCTCCCGGACACCGCCGCAACTATAATAAATGTATTAACCCCTAAACCGCCGCTCCTGGACACCGCCGCCACCTACATTATACCTAGTAACCCCTATCCTGCCCCCCCTATACCGCCGCCCTCTATAATAAAGTTATTAACCCCTATCCTGCCGATCCCGGACCTCGCCGCAACTAAATAAATAGTTTAACCCCTAAACCGCTGCGCCCGGACCCCGCTGCAACCTATTAACTTATTAACCCCTAATCTGCCCCCCCTACACCGTTGCTACCTATAATAAATGTATTAACCCCTATCCTGCCCCCCCCCTACACCGCCGCCACTGTAATAAAATTATTAACCCCTGAACCTAAGTCTAACACTAACCCTAAAACCCCCCTATCTTAAATATTAATTAAATAAATATAAATAAATATAACTCTTATTAACTAAATTAATCCTATTTAAAACTAAATACTTACCTTTAAAATAAACCCTAATATAGCTACAATATAAATAATAATTATATTGTAGCTATCTTAGGATTTATTTTTATTTTACAGGCAACTTTCAATTTATTTTAACCAGGTACAATAGCTATTAAATAGTTATTAACTATTTAATAGCTACCTAGCTAAAATAAAGAGAAATTTACCTGTAAAATAAAAACTAACCTAAGTTACAATTACACCTAACACTACACTATACTTAAATAAATTAATCCTATTTAAAACTAAATACTTACCTGTAAAATAAACCCATACCCCTAGATTAGATAGCTACAATGTAATTAATAATTATGTTGTAGCTATTTTAGGATTTATATTTATTTTACAGGTAACTTGGCATTTATTTTAGCTAGTTAGAATAGTTATTAAATAGTTATTAACTATTTAATAACTACCTAGCTAAAAGAAATACAAAATTACCTGTAAAATAAATCCTAGCCTAAGTTACAATTAAACCTAACCATACACTATCATTAAATTAATTAAATAAATTACCTACAAATAACTACAATTAAATACAATTACATAAACTAACTAAAGTACAAAAAATAAAAAAAGCTAAGTTACAAAAAATAAAAAAAATAAGTTACAAATATTTAAAAAATATTACAACAATTTTAAGATACTTACACCTAATCTAAGCCCCCTAATAAAACAAAGCCCCCCAAAATAAAAAAATTCCCTACCCTATTCTAAATTAAAAAGTTCAAAGCTCTTTTACCTTACCAGCCCTTAAAAGGGCCTTTTGCAAGGCATGCCCCAAAGAATTCAGCTCTTTTGCCTGTAAAAGAAAAATACAACCCCCCCAACATTAAAACCCACCACCCACATACCCCTAATCTAACCCAAACCCCCCTTAAAAAAACCTAACACTACCCCCCTGAACATCATCCTACCTTTAGTCATCTTCAGCCAGCCGACCATCGATGGAACCGAAGAGGAGATCCGGAGCGGCAGAAGTCATCATCCAAGGGGCGCTGAAGAAATCTTCCATCCGATGAAGTCAGCATCCAGGAGGCGCTGGAGAATTCTTCCATCCGGGCGATGTCATCTTCCAAGCGGTGTCTTCAATCTTCATCCATCCGGAGCGGAGCGGAGCCATCTTCAGATGAGCCGACGCGGAGCCATCTTCTTCTTCCTGACGACTACCGACGAATGGATATTCCTTCCGATCAGCCAATAGAATGCGAGCTCAATCTGATTGGCTGATTGGATCAGCCAATCGGATTGAACTTCAATCTGATTGGCTGATTCAATCAGCCAATCAGATTTTTCCTACCTTAATTCCGATCGGCTGATAGAATCCTATAAGCCAATCGGAATTGAAGGGACGCCATCTTGGATGACGTCCCTTAAAGTAATATCCATTCGTCGGTAGTCGTCGGGAAGAAGAGGATGGCTCTGTGTCTTCTCGTCTGAAGATGGCTCCGCTCCAGATGGATGAAGATTGAAGACGCTGCTTGGAGATGACATCACCCGGATGGAAGAATTCTTCGGCGCCGCCTGGATGATGACTTCATCAGATGGAAGATTTCTTCAGCGCCCCTTGGATGATGACTTCTGCCGCTCCGGATCTCCTCTTCGGTTCAATCTATGGTCGGCTGGCTGAAGACGACTAAAGGTAGGATGATCTTCAGGGGGGTAGTGTTAGGTTTTTTTAAGGGGGGTTTGGGTTAGATTAGGGGTATGTGGGTGGTGGGTTTTAATGTTGGGGGGGTTGTATTTTTCTTTTACAGGCAAAAGAGCTGAATTCTTTGGGGCATGCCCCGCAAAAGGCAATTTTAAGGGCTGGTAAGGTAAAAGAGTTTTGTACTTTTTAATTTAGAATAGGGTAGGGAATTTTTTTATTTTGGGGGGCTTTGTTATTTTATAAGGGGGCTTAGATTAGGTGTAAGTAGCTTAAAATTGTTGTAATATTTTTTAAATGTTTGTAACTTATTTTATTTTTTTTTTGTAACTTAGCTTTTTTTATTTTTTTGTACTTTAGTTAGTTTATGTAATTGTATTTAATTGTAGTTATTTGTAGGTAATTTATTTAATTAATTTAATGATAGTGTAGTGTTAGGTTTAATTGTAACTTAGGTTAGGATTTATTTTACAGGTAATTTTGTATTTCTTTTAGCTAGGTAGTTATTAAATAGTTAATAACTATTTAATAACTATTCTAACTAGCTAAAATAAATACCAAGTTACCTGTAAAATAAATATAAATCCTAAAATAGCTACAATGTATTTATTAATTACATTGTAGCTATCTTAGGGTTTATTTTACAGGTAAGTATTTAGTTTTAAATAGGAATCATTTATTTAATGATAGTGTAGTGTTAGGTGTAATTGTAACTTAGGTTAGTTTTTATTTTACAGGTAAATTTCTCTTTATTTTAGCTAGGTAGCTATTAAATAGTTAATAACTATTTAATAGCTATTGTACCTGGTTAAAATAAATTGAAAGTTGCCTGTAAAATAAAAATAAATCCTAAGATATCTACAATATAATTATTATTTATATTGTAGCTATATTAGGGTTTATTTTAAAGGTAAGTATTTAGTTTTAAATAGGATTAATTTAGTTAATAAGAGTTATATTTATTTAGATTTATTTAATTAATATTTAAGATAGGGGGGTTTTAGGGTTAGTGTTAGACTTAGGTTTAGGGGTTAATAATTTTATTACAGTGGCGGCGGTGTAGTGGGGGGCAGGATAGGGGTTAATACATTTATTATAGGTGGCGATATATGGGGGCAGGATAGGGGTTAATAGGTATCATGTAGGTGGCGGCGGGGACCGGGAGCAGCGGTTTAGGGGTTAACATATTTAGTATAGCTTGCGGTGGGCTCCGGGAGCGGCGGTTTAGGGGTTAATACATATATTATAGTTGCGGCGGGGACCGGGAGCGGCGGTTTAGGGGTTAACATATTTAGTATAGCTTGCGGTGGGCTCCGGGAGCGGCGGTTTAGGGGTTAATACATATATTATAGTTGCGGCGGGGACTGGGAGCGGCGGTTTAGGGGTTAACATATTTAGTATAGCTTGCGGTGGGCTCCGAGAGCGGCGGTTTAGGGGTTAATACATATATTATAGTTGCGGTGGGCACTGGGAGCGGTGGTTTAGGGGTTAACATATTTAGTATAGCTTGCGGTGGGCTCCGGGAGCAGCGGTTTAGGGGGTAATAACTTTATTTAGTTGCGGCGGTGTAGGGGGGGCAGATTAGGGGTTTTAGACTCGGGGTACATGTTAGGGTGTTAGGTGCAGTCATCTCACATAGGAATCAATGGGATGTCGGGCAGCAGCGAACATGAGCTTTCGCTATGGTCAGATTCCCATTGATTCCTATGGGATCTGCCGCCTCCAGGGCGGCGGATTGAAAACCAGGTACGCTGGGCCGGAAAAGTGCTGAGCGTACCTGCTAGTTTTTTGATAACTAGCAAAAGTAGTCAGATTGTGCCGCACTTGTGTGCTGAACATCTGGAGTGACGTAAGAATCGATCTGTGTCAGACTGAGTCCGGCGGATCGAAGCTTACGTCACTAAATTCTACTTTTGCCGGTATCTAGGGCTTGATAACTTAGGCGAATCAGCCTCGCCACAAATACGCTGCGGAATTCCAGCGTATTTGAGGTTGACGGCTTGATAACTAGGCCCCTTAGAATGCTTCTGCTTGGAAGAGGAAGGGGAAGGTTTAGCTGAGAAATTCAGAAAGGAACGAAAATTACTTGGATGCTTTTGTATGTGTCTTTTATCCTGAGGAAGAAAATGACCCTTACCTCCCGTAATATCAGAAATATTCTCAGCCAGACCTGGTCCAAACAAGGTCTTACCCTTGTAAGGAAAAAACAAAATCTTAGTTTAGAAGAAACATTGGCAGACCAGGAATTTAACCATAAAACTTTGTGAGCTAAAACCAACCGGAGGCTGCCATTGCAACCCCTGATGAACATACATCCACTTAAGAAAAGCTTCAAGCTTCTTGTCCATAGGACCCTGAAAAGAACAACTATTCTCAATGGGAATAGTAGTTATCTTAGCCAAAGTAGAAATAGCACCATCAACCTTAGGCACTGTCTACCAAGACTCTTTAAGCAATAAAAAAAAAAAAAAATTGGAGAAAGGGAAAACAGAATCTCAGGCTTCTCTCACTCCCGTGCAACAATCTATGAAGCACGATCATAGATTGAAGGAACATAAAAATATATAATAAGCTTGCTAGATTTCTTAGGAGTCATTACAGTCAAAGAATCAGAATCATCCAAAGTAGACAAAACCTCCTAAAGTAACAAACAGAGATGCTCTTCTAATTTGAACCTGAATGACACAACTTCAGCATCAGAAGAAGGAAATATACTGTTAGAGTCAGAGATCTCACCCTCAGACAATAAAGAAGAATCCTCTTCCTCAGACTTCTGAGAAGAGACATTAGAAAAAACTAAATTTATGCTTACCTGATAAATTTCTTTCTTTCTTGACACGGTGAGTCCACGGATCATCTAATTACTATTGGGAATATCACTCCTGCCCAGCAGGAGGCGGCAAAGAGCACCACAGCAAAGCTGTTAAATATCACCTCTCTTCCCTCCAACCCCAGTCATTCGACCAAAGTAAAGGAGAGAAAGGAAGCAACAAGGTGCAGAGGTGCCTGAGGTTTATAAAGTAACAAAAAACCCTGTCCTTAAGAAAACAGGGCGGGCCGTGGACTCACTGTATCAAGAAATAAATAAATTTATCAGGTAAGCATAATTTTTGTTTTCTTTCTAATGACACGGTGAGTCCATGGATCATCTAATTACTATTGGGAATCAATACCCAAGCTAGAGGACACAGATGATAAGGGAGGGAGAAGACAGGGAACCTAAACGGAAGGCACCACTGCTTGAAGAACCTTTCTCCCAAAAGAAGCCTCAGCCGAGGCAAAAGTTTCAAATTTATAGAATTTAGAAAAAGTGTGAAGAGAGGACCAAGTTGCAGCCTTGCTAATCTGTTCCACAGAGACTTCATCTTTGAATGCCTAGGAAGAGGAAACAGCCCTCATAGAATGAGCCGTAACTCTCTCAGGAGGCTGCTGTCCAGCAGTTTCATTGGCGAAGCAAATGATACTCTTCAGCCACAAAGAAAGAGAAGTAGCCGTAGCTTTCTGCACCTTACATTTTCCAGAGAAAACCACAAACAGAGCAGAAGACTGACGGAAATCCTTACTCACCTGTAAATAGAATTTCAATGCACACACCACGTCCAGATTGTGCTGCAGACGTTCCTTCTGAGAAGAAGGGTTAGGACACAAGGAAGGAACAACAATCTCCTGATTAATGTTCCAATCTGAAACCACTTTAGGGAGAAAGGCTAACTTAGTACGCAAAACTACCTTATCCCTCCATGTTGGAGGGAAGAGAGGTGTAATGCAGAGAGCTCTGAAACTCGACAAGCAGATGAAATAGCAACAACAAACAAAACCTTCCAAGATAACAACTTAATATTTAAAGAATGCATAGGCTCAAACGGAGTCTGTTGAAGAACTTTAAGAACTAGAAAAAGACTCCAGGGAGGAGTAACCGGCTTAAATGCAGGCCTGATTCTGACCAAGGCCTGACAGAATGATTGCACATCTGGTACATCCACCAGACGCTTATGTAACAAAATAGACAAGGCAGATATTTGACCCTTTAGGGAACTTGCCGATAAACCCTTCTCCAAACCCTCTTGGAGAAAAGACAAAATTCTAGGAATCCGAACTCTACTCCACGAGTAGCCTTTGGATTCACACCAATGCAGATATTTACGCCATTTCTTATGGTAAATCTTCCTAGTCACAGGCTTACAAGCCTGAATCATGGACTCAATGACCGACTAAAAATCCATGCTTAGATAAAATTAAGCATTCAATCTCCAAGCAGTCATCTTCAGAGAAACTAGATTTGGATGAAGGAAGGGCCCTTGAAGTAGAAGGTCCTTTCTCAATGGAATTCTCCAAGGTGGAAGAGATGACATCTCCACAAGGTCTGCATACCAGATCCTGTGAGGCCATGCCGGTGCTATGAGGATAACTGACACTCTCTTTTGTTTGATTCGAGCAATGACTCGAGGAAGGAGAGCAAACGGGAGAAATAGGTATGCAAGACTGAAATTCCAAGGTACCGCCAGAGCGTCTATCAGTACCGCCTGAGGATCCCTTGACCTCGACCCGTACCTCGGAAGCTTGGCATTCTCCATCTCCGGCTGTCCCCATTTGAGAATCAAGTTGGAAAACACATCCAGATGGAGTTCCCATTTCCCCAGGTGAAAGGTCTGTCTGCTCAGAAAATCCGCTTCCCAATTGTCCACTCCTGGAATGTGGTTGCAGAAAGACAGCAGTTGTGGGTATCTGCCCACTGAATAATCTTGGCTACCTCTGACATGGCCAAGGAACTCTGAGTTCCTCCCTGATGGTTGATGTAAACCACTGAAGTTATGTTGTCCGACTGATATCTGATAAACCGGGATGAAGCTAACTGAGGCCAGGCCAGAAGAGCATTGAAGATTGCTTTCAGCTCTAGAATGTTTATGGGGAGAACAGACTCCTCCCAAGTCCATGTCCCCTGAGCCTTTAGAGAGCCCCAGACTGCTCCCCAACCTAGCAGGCTGACGTCCGTTGTCACAATCACCCAGGAGGGTCTGCAAAAGCAGGTTCCCAGGGAGAGATGATCCTGAGACAATCACCTAAGGAAGAGAATCTCTTGTCATCTGATCCAGATGAATTTGCGGAGACAGATCCGAATAATCCCCATTCCACTGCCTGAGCATGCATAACTGCAGAAGTCTGAGGTGGAAACGAGCAAAAGGAATGATGTCCATGGTGACTACCATCAGACCGATTACCTCCATACATTGAGCCAATGATTGCTGAGGAGAAAATTGAAGCACCAGACAAGCATTGATAATCTTTGATTTTCTGGCTTCTGTCAGAAATATCTTCTTCAATATGGAATCTATTATGGTTCCCAAGAATAATACCCTTGTAGCTGGAATTAAGGAACTATTTTCCAGATTCACCTTCCATTTGTGAGAGCGCAGGAAGGATAACAGCATCTCTGTGTGGGAGCTTGCTTGTTGAAAAGATGGAACCTGAACCAGAATATCGTCCAGATAAGGTGCCACTGCAATGTCCCGCAACTGGAGCACTGCCAACAGGGATCCCAGAACCTTTGAAAAAATTCTGGGAGCTGTAGCAAGGCTGAATGGAAGCGCCACAAACTGGAAGTGTTTATGTAGAAAAGCAAACCTCAGAAATTTGTGATGATCCTTGTGGATGGGAACATGGAGGTACACGTCCTTTAAATCTACTGTTGTCATATATTTACTTTCTTGAACTAAGGGAAGAATGGAGCAAATAGTTTCCATCTTGAAGGACGGTACTCTGAGGAATTTGATTAGACTTTTGAGTTCTAAAATTGGTCTGAATGTTCCCTCTTTTTTGGGAACCACAAACAGATTGGAGTAAAATCCCAGACCCTGTTCCTGAACTGGAACAGGAACTATCACTCCCATGTCGGAGAGGTCCCGAACACAGTGTAAGCATGCCTTTTTTTATCTGGTCTACAGATAATCTTGAGAGCAGAAACCTGCCCATGGGAGGAAAGGTCTTGAATTCTAGTTTGTATCCCTGGGACGCAATTTCTACCGCCCAGGGATCCTGAACGTCTCAAACCTGAGCGAAGAATAAAAAAAGTCTGCCCCCCATAAGATCTGGTCCCGAATCGGGGGCAGACCCTTCATGCTGACTTTGATTCATTAGTGTGTTTCTTAGATTGCTTTCCCTTGTTCCAAGACTGGTTGGGCCTCCAGGAAGGCTTGGACTGTTCCTGTTTAGGAGAGGAAGAAGAAGGCTTACCCTTGAAATTTCGAAAAAAATGGAAATTACTCTGACGTCCCTTCTGCTTATTTCTCTTATCCTGAGGGAGGAAATGCC
The DNA here is from genome assembly GCF_027579735.1 of Bombina bombina. Classification (NCBI taxonomy): domain Eukaryota; kingdom Metazoa; phylum Chordata; class Amphibia; order Anura; family Bombinatoridae; genus Bombina; species Bombina bombina. Next base: position 30,362,896 of record NC_069504.1, read on the forward strand.
CATTTCCTCCCATAATGTCGGAGATAATCTCAGCTAATCCCGGCCCAAACAAGGTCTTACCCTTGTAAGGGATAGCTAAAAGCTTAGACTTAGACGACACATCCGCAGACCAGGATTTCAACAATAACGCTCTGCGGGCCAGTATGGCAAAACCAGAAATGTTTGCTTCCAATTTGATAACCTGAAGGGAAGCATTCGTAATAAAGGAATTGGCCAATTTAAGAGCTTGGATCCTATCCTGGATCTCCTCAAGGGGAGTGTCTGTTTGAATAGAATCAGACAACGCATCAAACCAGTATGCCGCCGCACTAATGATGGTAGCAATACACACCGCAGGTTGCCATTGTAAACCCTGGTGAACCCTTTCAAGTAACCCATCCAACCTCTTATCCATAGGATCTTTGAAATAACAACTATCGGCTATGGGAATAGCAGTTCTCTTAGCTAAGGTGGAGATTGCCCCTTCCACCTTGGGGACTGTCTGCCAAGACTCCTTGATAGAGTTAGCAATAGGAAACATCTTCTTAAAAATAGGGGATGGAGAAAAAGGGATACCAGGTCTCTCCCATTCCATAGCAATAATCTCTGTAGCCCGATTTTGGTACATCAAAATACTGTTAAGTTTACTAGACTTCTTAGGGTTGACAACGACAGCAGTGTCAGAGTCGTCCAAGGTAGCCAAAACCTCCTTAAGTAATAAACGGAGGTGTTCTAGCTAAAACCTGAAGGATACAACTTCAGCATCAGAGGAAGGAACTACACTGACTGAGTCTGAGATTTCACCCTCAGATGCTACCGAAGTATCCTCCTCCTCAGACTTTTGGGTGGGAACATTCGGAATAGCCCCAACCGTGTCAGAAACCTTACTCACTGATTCTTTACATTTCCTCTTGCACTTTCCCTGCAGCATGGGAAAAGCAGACAATGCATGAGAAACTGCAGAAGACATGAGGGAAGCAATGTTTTGCAAGGACACTCCAGACAGAGCTTGAGAGGAAACGCAGGGCACTGTATTAGTGAACATATAATATTTGGGACACCTGAGGAGAACACTGCGGCATATCTTGAACATTGTCAGAAGACTCCTGGACAGCATCCGTCTTAGACAATGTTGGCTCAAAAAGTTTATCCCTGAAATGTAATGATCTCCACACATGAGGAACAGAAAGGGATTGGTTGTTCAATATTAGCATTCAAACATAAAGGACATTTATAATCTTGGTCCATTTTTACCAGAATTAAAAATAAAGTACTACATTACTAAATGTTTAATCAATAATTCACACAGAAAAAAAAATAAAAAATTGTTACTGTCTCTTTAAATATAAAATGGAAAAATGTGCTATTAGTTTAATAGAAATAAAATTAGTTTATAGATGACAAAAAAATTATGTATTAGCATTCAAACATAAAGGACATTTATAATCTTGGTCCATTTTTACCAGAATTAAAAATAAAGTACTACATTACTAAATGTTTAATCAATAATTCACACAGAAAAAAAAATAAAAAATTGTTACTGTCTCTTTAAATATAAAATGGAAAAATGTGCTATTAGTTTAATAGAAATAAAATTAGTTTATAGATGACAAAAAAATTATGTTAAAAAAAAAACAGAACGCCTGTACACCTCAGCAAGCTCTTGCTGAGGTGCCTACCTGCCCAATCTGAAAAATCTCGGTACTCTGAGGGGACAATAACATTGAAAATAATCCGGACTCAAACCGGAGTGTAGTGGAGTGGATAAGGTCCTTAGATAAGTATTTAGGATACAGACTGTGAAACCGCAACCCAAGCTCTCTTCTCTGGCATAAAGAAGTGAAGGGGAGAGCGCAAAAAATAAAATACTGATGCGTCACATAACTCCGTCCCTCGTGAGCACCATTACACTGTCCTCCCGGTTGGTAGCTTAAACTAAAGTAAAAAAACCGCCAGGAGGAAAAAAACACACCACCATATCAGAGCCTGTATCCTTGTCCTCTAGTGCCTGCACCGCTGCCACAAATAAAGCCCCCTTAACCTGTTATGGCCATATTCTTTTTAGAGTCCCATTAAATAAAGTGAAGTGCCTAGCAGCAAGGCAGCTCCCTAGGTTTGAGAGGTCCTCTCCCTCACATGGACCTGTGGAAAAATGATAAAGACTGATGATCCTTTACAGTCTTTCAATATTAGGGCAGCATTAATTACATTGGAGGCGCAGTAAGGATTGTATCCTACAAGTTCCCATTGCTTAAAAGCCACCATTGCTCTACTGAAGAGAATGAAATGGAGTACGGCTACACCCCAGTAGGAAAACAGCACAAACTTGTACTGCAGAAAAATAATAAAATCTTGATTAAAGAGTCTTTCTAGACACATAACTTTACCACTTGCTTACACTAACGTAGGCAAAGAGAATGACTGGGGTGGGAGGGAAGGGAGGTGATATTTAACAGCTTTGCTGTGGTGCTCTTTGCCACCTCCTGCTGGGCAGCAGTGATATTCCCAATAGTAATTAGATGATCCGTGGACTCACCGTGTCATTAGAAAGAAAAATAACCCATGAAACAGGGGTCTCAAAATTGTTAAATTTCCTCTTACGCTTCCCTTCAACATAGGGAAAGCAAATAGTGCTTCAGAAACTGCAGAAGATATATGAGAAGCCATGTCCTGCAAAGAAAACTTCAGCTGTAGCATGAGAGGAAGCACAGGGTACAACATGCGGGCAGACAAGGGTAGGGATGTCTGAGAACAAGGCTGCACTTGAACAGCATCTTCCTTAGAAAAAAACCGTCTCAGATTCAAAAAGTTTATCTTTGTAATGCAATGTTCCCTCAATACATAAGGAACAGAAAGAAATGGTTCCACATTAGCCCCCAACAGAGTACAAATAACATTTTGCAGGGCCACTTACTCCATCAAAACACAAAAATAAATTTATACAAAAGGAAAAACAAACAAAACAAAAACACGTTACTATCCCTTTAAAAAGGTAACGTTAACACAGACATTTATAGCAACAAACTTAAACTTTATAAAAGTAAAGTAAAATAAACATGGGCACCTCTACACCTCAGCCAGATTGCTAAAGTGCCTACCTGAACCTGCTGATCAAACGGAGATAAAGTAGGAACAATCCGGACTAAAACCACTCTGCAGCAAAGAAACAGCCGCTTGTACACAGCCCAGAGCCGCACTAAAATAAAACAAACACTTCTTGGTTTTAAAAAGTGCGCCAAAACTACCTCTTCAGCAGGCTCCGCTCACCAAAACATCACAACACACCCGGACACTCATAACCTTACCCAGGGAAAAAAATGTTGCAAAAAAACATTAAACTGAAAATCGCATACAAAGTAATAAAAAAAAATCATGAGTCAAAACCTTGTCAATGCCCTGTAATATAACCCCTCATCAGAAAAACTGAATTCACTGTTTAAGTGCCAATATAAGAATATAATTAAGCACTTATATAAGAATAATATAATAATATATAAGAATAAGAATAATAGTCTTGCATTAGCCTTAAAAAGCAGCGTTGAGAGGTCCCAACGCTGCTTGTTAACGCCCGCTGGTATTACGAGTCTGGCAGGTATAGGTGTACCACTCACTTTTATTCCGCGACTCGAGCTTACCGCAAATCCCCTTACGTCAATTGCGTATCCGATCTTTTCAATTGGACTTGCATAACGTCGGTATTACGAGTCTTGGAGAAAGTTGCATCAGTCAATAGGATTTTTCCTACCTAATTCCGATTGGCTGATAGAATCCTATCAGCCAATCGGAATTCAAGC